>NC_141031.1:29902500-29910000 GCF_052040795.2 Danio rerio | reverse complement strand
TAAAATCATAATAACAACATGCTAATTATTGCTAAAATCATGCTAGTAACATGCTAATTCATGCTAAAATCATGCTAACAACATGCTAATTCATGCTAAAATCATGCTAGTAACATGCTAATTCATGCTAGAATCATGCTAACAACATGCTATTTCACGTTAAAATCATGGTAATAACATGCTAATCTATCTATCTATCTATCTATCTATCTATCTATCTATCTATCTATCTATCTATCTATCTATCTATCTATCTATCTATCTATCTATCTGTCTATCTGTCTTTTCATACTTTTTAAAACTGTTTAAACTAAATAAACTATTACCGTCAGGCTTTCACAAGCCAGCCTCAAAGTTTGTTCTCAAACTTTAAGAATCTAGTTATTAGGCTGGCTTGTGTAGCAAGCCAGACTACTGTTATCCTATTAAACTTATTATTATTAGGCTGGCTTGTGTAGCAAGCCAGACTACTGTTATCCTATTAAACTTAATATTATTATTATTCTTCTTCTGAGACTAAAAATTAAACTCTATCTCGTCCTAGGCCTTTCAAGCTATGACCATCAAACTCGGGTCAGACCTCCGAACTATTCTGACTCGAGTTGCTATATCTTTTCCGACTAATCCGACTTTCGGTTTTCCGAAAAACGTCCCGGGACCGTCGAAAAAATCCCATAGACGTAACATTGGATCAAACTTTGTGACCTCATAACTCCGCATCAGAATGTCACACAGACATCTAACTGGGCTCATTTAACTCAGACTATCAAACTGCCAATGACTGATCACCTTTAAACTTTCTGGCCACGCCCTAGCAACCACTTTTGGACCCTAGAAACCGTCCCATAGACTTCCATTGCAAACGACTCTCATTGACTTTACATTGGATCAAACTTTGTGAGCTCATAACTCTGCATCAAACTGTCCTACAGACTAATGGCTGAGCTCATTTAACTCAGTCTAGCCAGCAGCCAATAACTGATGGCCTTTAAACTTTCTAGCCACACCCTAACAACCAGATACTGCACCCTAGCAACTGTCCCATAGACTGCCATTAAAGAGGTTCAGACTGATATTGTCATTCTGCAGTGTGATAGAGACATGGGGGTTGTTTTTAACTGTTCATACTGTCAAGAAGCTTTGATACACCATCAGTCTAAGCTGTCAATCAACTCCATAGCAACAAAACAGACTAACCTAGCAACAATATAACACCAGATATATCTCAGCATCAGAACATCGTAGAGAGGCGGGGGTTGGCTTGTTTGACTCATGCTCGCACACTATCTATCTATCTATCTATCTATCTATCTATCTATCTATCTATCTATCTATCTATCTATCTATCTATCTATCTATCTATCTATCTACCTCTATCTATCTATCTATCTATCTATCTATCCATCCATCCATCCATCTACCTCTACCTATCTATCTATCTATTTATCTATCTATCTTCCTATCTACCTATCTATCTATCTATCTATCTATCTATCTATCTATCTATCTATCTATCTATCTATCTATCTATCTATCTATCTATCTATCTATCTATCTATCTATCCATCCATCCATCCATCCATCCATCTACCTCTACCTATCTATCTATCTATCTATCTATCTATCTATCTATCTATCTATTTACCTTTATCTATCTACCTCTACCTATCTATCTATCTGTCTATCTGTCTGTCTGTCTGTCTCTATCTATCTATCTATCTATCTATCTATCTATCTATCTATCTATCTATCTATCTATCTATCTATCTATCTATCTATCTATCTATCTATCCATCATGCTAACAACATGCTAAATCATGCTAGAATCATGCTAGTCACATGCTAATTCATGCTAGAATCATGCTAGTCACATGCTAATTCATGCTAGAATCATGCTAACAACATGCTAATTCATGCTAGAATCATGCTAATTTATGCTAAAATCATGCTAGTAACATGCTAATCCATGCTAGAATCATGCTAACAACATGCTAATTCATGCTAGATTCATGCTAGTAACATGCTAATTCATGCTAGAATCATGCTAGTATCATGCTAATTCATGCTAGAATCATGCTAACAACATGCTAATTCATGCTAGAATCATGCTAACAACATGCTAATTCATGCTAGAATCATGTTAGTAACATGCTAATTCATGCTAGAATCATGCTAACAACATGCTAATTCATGCTAGAATCATGCTAACAACATGCTAATTCATATTAGAATCATGCTAGTTACATGCTAATTCATGCTAGAATCATGCTAGTCACATGCTAATTCATGCTAGAATCATGCTAGTCACATACTAATTCATGCTAGAATCATGCTAACAACATGCTAATTCATGCTAAAATCATGCTAGTAACATGCTATTTCATGCTAGAATCATGCTAGTAACATGCTAATACATGCTAGAATCATGCTAGTAACATGCTAATTCATGCTAGAATCGTGCTAACAGCATGCTAATTCATGCTAGAATCATGCTAGTTACATGATAATTCATGCTAGAATTATGCTAGTCACATGCTAATTCATGCTAGAATCATGCTAACAACATGCTAATTCATGCTAGAATCATGCTAGTAACATGCTAATACATGCTAGAATCATGCTAAAAACATGCTAATTCATGCTAGAATAATGCTAACAACATGCTAAATCATGCTAGAATCATGCTAGTAACATGCTAATTCATGCTAGAATCATGCTAGTAACATGCTAATACATGCTAGAATCGTGCTAACAACATGCTAATTCATGCTAGAATCGTGCTAACAACATGCTAATTCATGCTAAAATCATGCTAGTAACATGCTAATTCATGCTAGAATCATGCTAACAACATGCTAATTCATGCTAGAATCATGCTAAAATCATGCTATTTCACGCTAGAATCATGCTAATAACATGCTAATCTATCTATCTATCTATCTATCTATCTATCTATCTATCTATCTATCTATACTTTTTAAAACTGTTTAAACTAAATAAACTATTACCGTCAGGCTTTCACAAGCCAGCCTCAAAGTTTGTTCTCAAACTTTAAGAATCTAGTTATTATTATTATTTATATTATTATTCTTCTTCTGAGACTAAAAATTAAACTCTATCTCCACCTAGACCTTTCAAGCTATGACCATCAAACTCGGGTCAGACCTCCGAACTATTCTGACTCGAGTTGCTATATCCTTTCCGACTGATCCGACTTTCGGTTTCCCGAAAAACGTCCCGGGACCGTCGGAAAAATCCCATAGACGTAACATTGGATCAAACTTTGTGACCTCATAACTCCGCATCAGAATGTCACACAGACTTCTAACTGGGCTCATTTAACTCAGACTATCAAACTGCCAATGACTGATCACCTTTAAACTTTCTGGCCACGCCCTAGCAACCACTTTTGGACCCTAGAAACCGTCCCATAGACTTCCATTGCAAAAGACTCTCATTGACTTTACATGGGATCAAACTTTGTGAGCTCATAACTCTGCATCAGACTGTCATACAGACTAATGGCTGCGCTCATTTAACTCAGTCTAGCCAGCAGCCAATCACCGATGGCCTTTTAACTTTCTAGCCACACCCTAACAACCAGATACTGCACCCTAGCAACTGTCCCATAGACTGCCATTAAAGAGGTTCAGACTGATATTGTCATGCTGCAGTGTGATAGAGACATGGGGGTTGTGTTTAACTGTTCATACTGGCAAGAAGCTTTGATACATCATCAGTCTAAGCTGTCAATCAACTCCATAGCAACAAAACAGACTAACCTAGCAACGATATGGCACCAGCTATATCTCAGCATCAGAACATCGTAGAGAGGCGGGGGTTGGCTTGTTTGACTCATGCTCTTACACCATCTATCTATCTATCTATCTATCTATCTATCTATCTATCTATCTATCTATCTATCTATCTATCTTTATACCTCTACATATCTATCTATCTATCTATCTATCTATCTATCTATCTATCTATCTATCTATCTATCTATCTATCTATCTATCTATCTATCTATCTATCTTTATACCTCTACATATCTATCTATCTATCTATCTATCTATCTATCTATCTATCTATCTATCTATCTATCTATCTTTGTACCTCTACATATCTATCTATCTATCTATCTATCTATCTATCTATCTATCTATCTATCTATCTATCTATCTATCTATCTATCTTTATACCTCTACATATCTATCTATCTATCTATCTGTCTGTCTGTCTGTCTGTCTGTCTGTCTGTCTATCTATCTATCTGTCTGTCTGTCTGTCTGTCTGTCTGTCTGTCTGTCTGTCTGTCTGTCTATCTATCTATCTATCTATCTATCCATCATGCTAACAACATGCTAATTCATGCTAGAATCATGCTAGTTACATGCTAATTCATGCTAGAATCATGCTAGTCACATGCTAATTCATGCTAGAATCATGCTAGTCACATGCTAATTCATGCTAGAATCATGCTAACAACATGCTAATTCATGCTAGTAACCTGCTAATCCATGCTAAAATCATGCTAGTAACATGCTAATCAATGCTAGAATCATGCTAACAACATGCTAATTCATGCTAGATTCATGCTAGTAACATGCTAATTCATGCTAGAATCATGCTAGTATCATGCTAATTCATGCTAGCATCGTGCTAACAACATGCTAATTCATGCTAGAATCATGCTAGTAACATGCTAATTCATGCTAGAATCATGCTAACAACATGCTAATTCATGCTAGAATCATGCTACTAACATGCTAATTCATGCTATAATCATGCTAACAACATGCTAATTCATGCTAGAATCATGCTAGTAACATGCTAATTCATGCTAGAATCATGCTAACAACATGCCAATTCATGCTAGAATCATGCTAACAACATGCTAATTCATGCTAGAATCATGCTAGTGAAATGCTAATTCATGCTAGAATCATGCTAAAAACATGCTAATTCATGCTAGAATCATGCTAGTAACATGCTAATTCATGTTAGAATCATGCTAACAACATGCTAATTCATGCTGGCATCGTGCTAACAACATGCTAATTCATGCTAGAATCATGCTAACAACATGTTAATTCATGCTAGAATCATGCTAACAACATGCTAATTCATGCTAGAATCATGCTAATGAAATGCTAATTCATGCTAGAATCATGCTAACAACATGCTAATTCATGCTAGAATCATGCTAGTGAAATGCTAATTCATGCTAGAATCATGCTAACAACATGCTAATTCATGCTAGAATCATGCTAACAACATGCTAATTCATGCTAGAATCATGCTAGTAACATGCTAATTCATGCTAGAAGCATGCTAACAACATGCTAATTTATGCTAGAATCATGCTAGTAGCATGCTAATTCATGCTAGAATCTTGCTAGTAACATGCTAGTTCATGCTAGAATCATGCTAACAACATGCTAATTCATGCTAGAATCATGCTAACAACATGCTAATTCATGCTAGAATTGTGCTAATTCATGCTAAAATCATGCTAGTAACATGCTAATTCATGCTAGAATCATGCTAGTAACATGCTAATTCATGCTAGAATCATGCTAACAACATGCTATTTCACGTTAAAATTATGGTAAAAGCATGCTAATCTATCTATCTATCTATCTATCTATCTATCTATCTATCTATCTATCTATCTATCTATCTATCTTTTCATACTTTTTAAAACTGTTTAAATAAACTATTACCGTCAGGCTTTCACAAGCCAGCCTCAAAGTTTGTTCTCAAACTTTAAGAATCTAGTTAGGCTGGCTTGTGTAGCAAGCCAGACTACTGTTATCCTATTAAACTTATTAGGCTGGCTTGTGTAGCAAGCCAGACTACTGTTATCCTATTAAACTTATTATTATTATTCTATATTATTATTCTTCTTCTGAGACTAAAAATTAAACTCTATCTCCTCCTAGGCCTTTCAAGCTATGACCATCAAACTTGGGTCAGACCTCCGAACTATTCTGACTCGAGTTGCTATATCTTTTCCGACTGATCCGACTTTCGGTTTTCCGAAAAACGTCCCGGGACCGTCGGAAAAATCCCATAGACGTAACATTGGATCAAACTTTGCGACCTCATAACTCCGCGTCAGAATGTCACACAGACTTCTAACTAGGCTCATTTAACTCAGACCATCAATCTGCCAATGACTGATCACCTTTAAACTTTCTGGCCACGCCCTAGCAACCACTTTTGGACCCTAGAAACCGTCCCATAGACTTCCATTGCAAAAGACTCTCATTGACTTTACATTGGATCAAACTTTGTGAGCTCATAACTCTGCATCAAACTGTCCTACAGACTAATGGCTGAGCTCATTTAACTCAGTCTAGCCAGCAGCCAATCACCGATGGCCTTTTAACTTTCTAGCCACACCCTAACAACCAGATACTGCACCCTAGCAACTGTCCCATAGACTGCCATTAAAGAGGTTCAGACTGATATTGTCATGCTGCAGTGTGATAGAGACATGGGGATTGTTTTTAACTGTTCATACTGGCAAGAAGCTTGTATACATCATCAGTCTTAGCTGTCAATCAACTCCATAGCAACAAAACAGACTAACCTAGCAACGATATGACACCAGCTATATCTCAGCATCAGAACATCGTAGAGAGGCGGGGGTTGGCTTGTTTGACTCATGCTCAAACACCATCCATCTATCTATCTATCTATCTATCTATCTATCTATCTATCTATCTATCTATCTATCTATCTACATCTTTCTATCTATCTATCTATCTATCTATCTATCTATCTATCTATCTATCTACATCTTTCTATCTATCTATCTATCTATCTATCTATCTATCTATCTATCTATCTATCTATCTATCTATCTATCTATCTATCTATCATGCTAACAATATGCTAATTCATGCTAGAAACATGCTAGTTACATGCTAATTCATGCTAGAATCATGCTAGTCACATGCTAATTCATGCTAGAATCATGCTAGTCACATGCTAATTTATACTAGAATCATGCTAACAACATGCTAATCCATGCTAGAATCATGCTATTCACATGCTAATTCATGCTAGAATCATGCTAGTAACATTCAAATTGATGTTAGAATCATGCTAACAACATGCTAATTCATGCTAGAATCATGCTAGTAACATGCTAATTCATGTTAGAATCATGCTAACAACATGCTAATTCATGCTAGAATCATGCTAGTCACATGCTAATTCATGCTAGAATCATGCTAGTCACATGCTAATTTATACTAGAATCATGCTAACAACATGCTAATCCATGCTAGAATCATGCTATTCACATGCTAATTCATGCTAGAATCATGCTAGTAACATTCAAATTGATGTTAGAATCATGCTAACAACATGCTAATTCATGCTAGAATCATGCTAGTAACATGCTAATTCATGCTAGAATCATGCTAACAACATGCTAATTCATGCTAGAATCATGCTAGTAGCATGCTAATTCATGCTAGAATCATGC
>NC_141031.1:29852500-29895000 GCF_052040795.2 Danio rerio | reverse complement strand
TGCTAATTCATGCTAGAATCGTGCTAGTAACATGCTAATTTATGCTAGAATCGTGCTAACAACATGCTAATTCATGCTAGAAACATGCTAGTAACATGCTAATTCATGCTAGAATCATGCTAGTAACATGCTAATTCATGCTAGAATATGCTAGTAACATGCTAAATCATGCTAGAATCTTGCTAGTAACATGCTAATTCATGCTAGAATCATGCTAGTAACATGCTAATTCATGCTAGAATCGTGCTAACAACATGCTAATTCATGCTAGAATCGTGCTAACAACATGCTAATTCATGCTAGAATTGTGCTAGTAACATGCTAATTCATGCTAGAATCATGCTAGTTACATGCTAATTCATGCTAGAATCATGCTAGTCACATGCTAATTTATGCTAGAATCATGCTAGTAACATGCTAATTCATGCTAGAATCGTGCTAACAACATGCTAATTCATGCTAGAATCATGCTAGTAACATGCTAATTCATGCTAGAATCGTGCTAGTAACATGCTAATTCATGCTAGAATCGTGCTAACAACATGCTAATTCATGCTAGAAACATGCTAATTCATGCTAGAATCATGCTAACAACATGCTAATTCATGTTAGAATCATGCTAGTAACATGCTAATTCATGCTAGAATCGTGCTAACAACATGCTAAATCATGCTAGAATCATGCTAACAACATGCTAACTCGTGCTATAATCATGCTAGTAACATGCTAATTCATGCTAAAATCATGCTAACAACATGCTAATTCATGCTAAAATCATGGTAGTAACATGTTATTTCATGCTAGATTCATGCTAATAACATGCTATTTCACACTAGAATCATGCTAATAACATGCTAATCTATCTATCTATCTATTTATCTATCTATCTATCTATCTATCTATCTATCTATCTATCTATCTATCTATCTATCTATCTATCTATCTATCTATCTATCTTTCTTTCTATCTATCTATCTATCTATCTATCTATCTATCTATCTATCTATCTATCTATCTATCTATCTATCTATCTATCTATCTATCTATCTATCTATCTATCTATCTATCTATCTTATCTATCTATCTATCTTTTCTTACTTTTTAAAACTGTTTAAACTAAATAAACTATTACCGTCAGGCTTTCACAAGCCAGCCTCAAAGTTTGTTCTCAAACTTTAAGAATCTAGTTTTTATTATTCTTCTTCTGAGACTAAAAATTAAACTCTATCTCCTCCTAGGCCATTCAAGCTATGACCATCAAACTCGGGTCAGACCTCCGAACTATTCTGACTCGAGTTGCTATATCCTTTCCGACTGATCCGACTTTCGGTTTCCCGAAAAACGTCCCGGGACCGTCGGAAAAATCCCATAGACGTAACATTGGATCAAACTTTGTGACCTCATAACTCCGCATCAGAATGTCACACAGACTTCTAACTGGGCTCATTTAACTCAGACTATCAAACTGCCAATGACTGATCACCTTTAAACTTTCTGGCCACGCCCTAGCAACCACTTTTGGACCCTAGAAACCGTCCCATAGACTTCCATTGCAAAAGACTCTCATTGACTTTACATGGGATCAAACTTTGTGAGCTCATAACTCTGCATCAGACTGTCCTACAGACTAATGGCTAGGCTCATTTAACTCAGTCTAGCCAGCAGCCAATCACCGATGGCCTTTTAACTTTCTAGCCACACCCTAACAACCAGATACTGCACCCTAGCAACTGTCCCATAGACTGCCATTAAAGAGGTTCAGACTGATATTGTCATGCTGCAGTGTGATAGAGACATGGGGGTTGTGTTTAACTGTTCATACTGGCAAGAAGCTTTGATACATCATCAGTCTAAGCTGTCAATCAACTCCATAGCAACAAAACAGACTAACCTAGCAACGATATGGCACCAGCTATATCTCAGCATCAGAACATCGTAGAGAGGCGGGGGTTGGCTTGTTTGACTCATGCTCTTACACCATCTATCTATCTATCTATCTATCTATCTATCTATCTATCTATCTATCTATCTATCTATCTATCTATCTATCTATCTATCTATCTATCTACCTCTACCTATCTATCTATCTATCTATCTATCTATCTATCTATCAATCTATCTATCTATCTATCTATCTATCTATCTATCTATCTATCTGTCTGTCTGTCTGTCTCTATCTATCTTTCTATCTATCTATCTATCTATCTATCTATCTATCTATCTATCTATCTATCTATCTATCTATCTATCTATCTACCTCTACCTATCTATCTATCTATCTATCTACCTTTATCTATCTACCTCTACCTATCTATCTATCTGTCTGTCTGTCTGTCTGTCTGTCTGTCTCTATCTATCTATCTATCTATCTATCTATCTATCTATCTATCTATCTATCTATCTATCTATCTATCTATCTATCTATCTATCTATCTATCTATCCATCATGCTAACAACATGCTAATTCATGCTAGAATCATGCTAGTCACATGCTAATTCATGCTAGAATCATCCTAACAACATGCTAATTCATGCTAGAATCATGCTAATTTATGCTAAAATCATGCTAGTAACATGCTAATCCATGCTAGAATCATGCTAACAACATGCTAATTCATGCTAGATTCATGCTAGTAACATTCTAATTCATGCTAGAATCATGCTAGTATCATGCTAATTCATGCTAGCATCGTGCTAACAACATGCTAATTCATGCTAGAAACATGCTAGTAACATGCTAATTCATGCTAGAATCATGCTAACAACATGCTAATTCATGCTAGAATCATGCTAGTAACATGCTAATTCATGCTATAATCATGCTAACAACATGCTAATTCATGCTAGAATCATGCTAGTAACATGCTAATTCATGCTAGAATCATGCTAACAACATGCTAATTCATGCTAGAATCATGCTAACAACATGCTAATTCATGCTAGAATCATGCTAACAACATGCTAATTCATGCTAGAATCATGCTAGTGAAATGCTAAATCATGCTAGAATCATGCTAACAACATGCTAATTCATGCTAGAATCATGCTAGTAACATGCTAATTCATGTTAGAATCATGCTAACAACATGCTAATTCATGCTAGAATCATGCTAGTAACATGCTGATTCATGCTAGAAGCATGCTAACAACATGCTAATTTATGCTAAAATCATGCTAGTAGCATGCTAATTCATGCTAGAATCTTGCTAGTAACATGCTAAATCATGCTAGAATCATGCTAACAACATGCTAATTCATGCTAGAATCATGCTAACAACATGCTAATTCATGCTAGAATTGTGCTAATTCATGCTAAAATCATGCTAGTAACATGCTAATTCATGCTAGAATCATGCTAGTAACATGCTAATTCATGCTAGAATCGTGCTAACAACATGCTAATTCATGTTGAAATCATGCTAACAACATGCTAATTATTGCTAAAATCATGCTAGTAACATGCTAAAATCATGCTAACAACATGCTAATTCATGGTAAAATCATGCTAGTAACATGCTAATTCATGCTAGAATCATGCTAACAACATGCTATTTCACGTTAAAATCATGGTAATAACATGCTAATCTATCTATCTATCTATCTATCTATCTATCTATCTATCTATCTATCTATCTATCTATCTATCTATCTATCTATCTATCTATCTTTTCATACTTTTTAAAACTGTTTAAACTAAATAAACTATTACCGTCAGGCTTTCACAAGCCAGCCTCAAAGTTTGTTCTCAAACTTTAAGAATCTAGTTATTAGGCTGGCTTGTGTAGCAAGCCAGACTACTGTTATCCTATTAAACTTATTATTAGGCTGGCTTGTGTAGCAAGCCAGACTACTGTTATCCTATTAAACTTATTATTATTTTTATTAATATTATTATTCTTCTTCTGAGACTAAAAATTAAACTCTATCTCCACCTAGACCTTTCAAGCTATGACCATCAAACTCGGGTCAGACCTCCGAACTATTCTGACTCGAGTTGCTATATCTATTCCGACTGATCCGACTTTCGGTTTCCCGAAAAACGTCCCGGGACCGTCGGAAAAATCCCATAGACGTAACATTGGATCAAACTTTGTGACCTCATAACTCCGCATCAGAATGTCACACAGACTTCTAACTGGGCTCATTTAACTCAGACTATCAAACTGCCAATGACTGATCACCTTTAAACTTTCTAGCCACGCCTTAGCAACCACTTTTGGACCCTAGAAACCGTCCCATAGACTTCCATTGCAAAAGACTCTCATTGACTTTACATGGGATCAAACTTTGTGAGCTCATAACTCTGCATCAGACTGTCCTACAGACTAATGGCTGAGCTTATTTAACTCAGTCTAGCCAGCAGCGAATTACTGATGCCCTTTTAACTTTCTAGCCACACCCTAACAACCAGATACTGCACCCTAGCAACTGTCCCATAGACTGCCATTAAAGAGGTTCAGACTGATATTGTCATGCTGCAGTGTGATAGAGACATGGGGGTTGTTTTTAACTGTTCATACTGGCAAGAAGCTTTGATACATCATCAGTCTAAGCTGTCAATCAACTCCATAGCAACAAAACAGACTAACCTAGCAACGATATAACAGCAGCTATATCTCAGCATCAGAACATCGTAGAGAAGCGGGGGTTGGCTTGTTTGAATCAGGCTCGCACACCATCTATCTATCTATCTATCTATCTATCTATCTATCTATCTATCTATCTATCTATCTATCTATCTACCTCTATCTATCTACCTCTATCTATCTATCTATCTATCTATCTATCTATCTATCTATCTATCTATCTATCTATCTATCTATATATATTTATCTATCTATCTATCTATCTATCTATCTATCTATCTATCTATCTATCTATCTATCTATCTACCTCTATCAATCTATCTATCTATCTATCTATCTATCTATCTATCTACCTCTATCAATCTATCTATCTATCTATCTATCTATCTATCTATCTATCTATCTATCTATCTATCTATCTATCTATCCATCATGCTAACAACATGCTAATTCATGCTAGAATCATGCTAGTTACATGCTAATTCATGCTAGAGTCATGCTAGTCACATGCTAATTCATGCTAGAATCATGCTAGTCACATGCCAATTCATGCTAGAATCATGCTAACAACATGCTAATTCATGCTACAATCATGCTAGTAACATGCTAATTCATGTTAGAATCATGCTAACAACATGCTAATTCATGCTAGAATCATGCTAGTTACATGCTAATTCATGTTAGAATCATGCTAACAACATGCTAATTCATGCTAGAGTCATGCTAGTAACATGCTAATTCATGCTAGAATCATGCTAGTCACAATCTAATTCATGCTAGAATCATGCTAAAAACATGCTAATTCATGCTAGAATCATGCTAGTAACATGCTAATTCATGCTAGAATCATGCTAACAACATGCTAATTCATGCTAGAATCATGCTAGTAACATGCTAATTCTTGTTAGAATCATGCTAACAACATGCTAATTCATGCTAGACTCATGCTAGTAACATGCAAATTCATGCTAGAATCATGCTAACAACATGCTAATTCATGCTAGAATCATGCTAACAACATGCTAATTCTTGTTGGAATCATGCTAACAACATGCTAATTCATGCTAGAATCATGCTAACAACATGCTAATTCATGCTAGAATCATGCTAGTAACATGCTAATTTATGCTAGAATCATGCTAGTAACATGCTAATTCATGCTAGAATCATGCTAGTAACATGCTAATTCATGCTAGAATCATGCTAACAACATGCTAATTCATGCTAGAATCGTGTTAATTTATGCTAAAATTATGCTAGTAACATGCTAATTCATGTTAAAATCATGCTAGGTACATGCTAATTCATGCTAGAATTGTGCTAACAACATGCTAGAATCATGCTAACAACATGCTAATTCATGCTAGAATCATGCTAGTAACATGCTAATTCATACTAAAATCATGCTAACAACATGCTAATTCATGCTAAAATCATGCTAGTAACATGCTAATTCATGCTAGAATCATGCTAACAACATGCTATTTCACGTTAAAATCATGCTAATAACATGCTAATCTATCTATCTATCTATCTATCTATCTATCTATCTATCTATCTATCTATCTATCTATCTATCTATCTATCTATCTATCTTTTCATACTTTTAAAAACTGTTTAAACTAAATAAACTATTACCGTCAGGCTTTCACAAGCCAGCCTCAAAGTTTGTTCTCAAACTTTAAGAATCTAGTTATTAGGCTGGCTTGTGTAGCAAGCCAGACTACTGTTATCCTATTAAACTTATTATTATTATTAATATTATTATTCTTCTTCTGAGACTAAAAATTAAACTCTATCTCGTCCTAGGCCTTTCAAGCTATGACCATCAAACTCGGGTCAGACCTCCGAACTATTCTGACTCGAGTTGCTATATCTTTTCCGAATGATCTGACTTTCGGTTTTCCGAAAAACGTCCCGGGACCGTCGGAAAAATCCCATAGACTTAACATTGGATCAAACTTTGTGACCTCATAACTCCGCATCAGAATATCACACAGACTTCTAACTGGGCTCATTTAACTCAGACTATCAAACTGCCAATGACTGACCACCTTTAAACTTTCTGGCCACGCCCTAGCAACCACTTTTGGACCCTAGAAACCGTCCCATAGACTTCCATTGCAAAATACTCTCATTGACTTTACATGGGATCAAACTTTGTGAGCTCATAACTCTGCATCTGACTGTCCTACAGACTAATGGCTGAGCTCATTTAACTCAGTCTAGCCAGCAGCCAATCACCGATGGCCTTTTAACTTTCTAGCCACACCCTAACAACTAGATACTGCACCCTAGCAACTGTCCCATAGACTGCAATTAAAGAGGTTCAGACTGATATTGTCATGCTGCAGTGTGATAGAGACATGGGGGTTGTTTTTAACTGTTCATACTGGCAGGAAGCTTTGATACATCATCAGTCTAAGCTGTCAATCAACTCCATAGCAACAAAACAGACTAACCTAGCAACGATATAACACTAGCTATATCTCAGCATCAAAACATCGTAAAGAAGCGGGGGTTGGCTTGTTTGACTCATGCTCGCACTCTATCTATCATCTATCTATCTATTTATCTATCTATCTATCTATCTATCTATCTATCTATCTATCTATATACCTCTACATATCTATCTATCTATCTATCTATCTATCTATCTATCTATCTATCTATCTATCTATCTATCTATCTATCTATCTATCTATCTATCTATCTACCTCTATCTATCTGTCTATCTATCCATCCATCTATCCATCATGCTAACAATTTGCTAATTCACACTAGAATCATGCTAGTCACATGCTAATTCATGCCAAAATCATGCTAGTCACATGCTAATTTATACTAGAATCATGCTAACAACATGCTAATTCATGCTAGAATCATGCTAGTCACATGCTAATTCATGCTAGAATCATGCTAACAACATGCTAATTCATGCTAGAATCATGCTAGTAACATGCTAATTCATGTTAGAATCATGCTAACAACATGCTAATTCATGCTAGTAACATGCCAATTCATGCTAAAATCATGCTAACAACATGCTAATTCATGCTAGAATCATGCTAGTAACATGCTAATTCATGCTAGAATCATGCTAGTAACATGCTAATTTATGCTAGAATCATGCTAGTAACATGCTAATTCATGTTAGAATCATGCTAACAACATGCTAATTTATGCTAGAATCATGCTAGTAACATGCTAATTCATGCTAGAATCATGCTAGTAACATGCTAATTCATGCTAGAATCATGCTAGTAACATGCTAATTCATGCTAGAATCGTGCTAGTAACATGCTAATTCATGCTAGAATCGTGCTAACAACATGCTAATTCATGCTAGAATCATGCTAACAACATGCTATATCATGCTAGAATCGTGCTATTAACATGCTAATTTATGCTAGAATCGTGCTAGTAACATGCTAATTCATGCTAGAATCGTGCTAACAACATGCTAATTCATGCTAGAAACATGCTAGTAACACGCTAATTCATGCTAGAATCATGCTATCAACATGCTAATTTATGCTAGAATCATGCTAGTAACATGCTAATTCATGCTAGAATCTTGCTAGTAACATGCTAATTCATGCTAGAATCGTGCTAGTAACATGCTAATTCATGCTAGAATCGTGCTAACAACATGCTAATTCATGCTAGAATCGTGCTAACAACATGCTAATTCATGCTAGAATCCTGCTAGTAACATGCTAATTCATGCTAGAATCGTGCTAACAACATGCTAATTCCTGCTAGAATTGTGCTAACAACATGCTAATTCATGCTAGAAACATGCTAATTCATGCTAGAATCGTGCTATTAAGATGCTAATTTATGCTAGAATCGTGCTAGTAACATGCTAATTCATGCTAGAATCATGCTAGTAACATGCCAATTCATGCTAAAATCATGCTAACAACATGCTAATTTATGCTAGAATCATGCTAGTAACATGCTAATTCATGCTAGAATCATGCTAGTAATATGCTAATTCATGCTAGAATCGTGCTAGTAACATGCTAATTCATGCTAGAATCGTGCTAACAACATGCTAATTCATGCTAGAATCGTGCTAACAACATGCTAATTCATGCTAGAATCCTGCTAGTAACATGCTAATTCATGCTAGAATCGTGCTAACAACATGCTAATTCCTGCTAGAATTGTGCTAACAACATGCTAATTCATGCTAGAAACATGCTAATTCATGCTAGAATCGTGCTATTAAGATGCTAATTTATGCTAGAATCGCGCTAGTAACATGCTAATTCATGCTAGAATCATGCTAGTAACATGCCAATTCATGCTAAAATCATGCTAACAACATGCTAATTTATGCTAGAATCATGCTAGTAACATGCTAATTCATGCTAGAATCATGCTAGTAACATGCTAATTCATGCTAGTAACGTGCTAATTCATGTTAAAAGCATGCTAGGTACATGCTAATTCATGCTAGAATCATGCTAGTAACATGCTAATTCATGCTAGAATCGTGCTAACAACATGCTAATTCATGCTAGAATCATGCTAACAACATGCTAATTCATGCTAGAATCATGCTAGTAACATGCTAATTCATGCTAAAATCATGCTAACAACATGCTAATTCATGCTAAAATCATGCTAGTAACATGCTAATTCATGCTAGAATCATGCTAACAACATGCTATTTCACGTTAAAATCATGCTAATAACATGCTAATCTATCTATCTATCTATCTATCTATCTATCTATCTATCTATCTATCTATCTATCTATCTATCTATCTATCTATCTATCTATCTTTTCATACTTTTTAAAACTGTTTAAACTAAATAAACTATTACCGTCAGGCTTTCACAAGCCAGCCTCAAAGTTTGTTCTCAAACTTTAAGAATCTAGTTAGGCTGGCTTGTGTAGCAAGCCAGACTACTGTTATCCTATTAAACTTATTATTATTATTAGGCTGGCTTGTGTAGCAAGCCAGACTACTGTTATCCTATTAAACTTATTATTATTAGGCTGGCTTGTGTAGCAAGCCAGACTACTGTTATCCTATTAAACTTATTATTAGGCTGGCTTGTGTAGCAAGCCAGACTACTGTTATCCTATTAAACTTAATATTATTAGGCTGGCTTGTGTAGCAAGCCAGACTACTGTTATCCTATTAAACTTATTATTAGGCTGGCTTGTGTAGCAAGCCAGACTACTGTTATCCTATTAAACTTATTATTATATTTATTATTCTTCTTCTGAGACTAAAAATTAAACTCTATCTCGTCCTAGGCCTTTCAAGCTATGACCATCAAACTCGGGTCAGACCTCCGAACTATTCTGACTCGAGTTGCTATATCCTTTCCGACTGATCCGACTTTCGGTTTTCCGAAAAACGTCCCGGGACCGTCGGAAAAATCCCATAGACGTAACATTGGATCAAACTTTGTGACCTCATAACTCCGCATCAGAATGTCACACAAACTTCTAACTGGGCTCATTTAACTCAGACTATCAAACTGCCAATGACTGACCACCTTTAAACTTTCTGGCCACGCCCTAGCAACCACTTTTGGACCCTAGAAACCGTCCCATAGACTTCCATTGCAAAATACTCTCATTGACTTTACATGGGATCAAACTTTGTGAGCTCATAACTCTGCATCAGACTGTCCTACAGACTAATGGCTGAGCTCATTTAACTCAGTCTAGCCAGCAGCCAATCACTGATGGCCTTTTAACTTTCTAGCCACACCCTAACAACTAGATACTGCACCCTAGCAACTGTCCCATAGACTGCCATTAAAGAGGTTCAGACTGATATTGTCATGCTGCATTGTGATAGAGACATGGGGGTTGTTTTTAACTGTTCATACTGGCAAGAAGCTTTGATACATCATCAGTCTAAGCTGTCAATCAACTCCATAGCAACAAAACAGACTAACCTAGCAACGATATAATAGCAGCTATATCTCAGCATCAGAACATCGTAGAGAGGCGGGGGTTGGCTTGTTTGAATCAGGCTCGCACACCATCTATCTATCTATCTACCTCTACCTATCTATCTATCTATCTATCTATCTATCTATCTATCTATCTATCTATCTATCTATCTATCTATCTACCTTTATCTATCTACCTCTACCTATCTATCTATCTATCTATCTATCTATCTATCTATCTATCTATCTATCTATCTATCTGTCTGTCTGTCTGTCTGTCTGTCTGTCTGTCTGTCTGTCTCTATCTATCTATCTATCTATCTATCTATCTATCTATCTATCTATCTATCTATCTATCTATCTATCTATCTATCTACCTCTATCTATCTATCTATCTATCTATCTATCTATCTATCTATCTATCTATCCATCATGCTAACAACATGCTAATTCATGCTAGAATCATGCTAGTTACATGCTAATTCATGCTAGAATCATGCTAGTCACATGCTAATTCATGCTAGAATCATGCTAGTCACATGCTAATTCATGCTAGAATCATGCTAACAACATGCTAATTCATGCTAGAATCATGCTAATTTATGCTAAAATCATGCTAGTAACATGCTAATCCATGCTAGAATCATGCTAACAACATGCTAATTCATGCTAGAATCATGCTAATTTATGCTAAAATCATGCTAGTAACATGCTAATCCATGCTAGAATCATGCTAACAACATGCTAATTCATGCTAGATTCATGCTAGTAACATGCTAATTCATGCTAGAATCATGCTAGTATCATGCTAATTCATGCTAGAATCATGCTAACAACATGCTAATTCATGCTAGAATCATGCTAATTTATGCTAAAATCATGCTAGTAACATGCTAATCTATGCTAGATTCATGCTAGTAACATGCTAATTCATGCTAGAATCAGCCTAGTATCATGCTAATTCATGCTAGCATCGTGCTAACAACATGCTAATTCATGCTAGAATCATGCTAGTAACATGCTAATTCATGCTAGAATCATGCTAACAACATGCTAATTCATGCTAGAATCATGCTAGTAACATGCTAATTCATGCTAGAATCATGCTAACAACATGCTAATTCATGCTAGAATCATGCTAGTAACATGCTAATTCATGCTAGAATCATGCTAACAACATGCTAATTCATGCTAGAATCATGCTAACAACATGCTAATTCATGCTAGAATCATGCTAACAACATGCTAATTCATGCTAGAATCATGCTAGTGAAATGCTAATTCATGCTAGAATCATGCTAACAACATGCTAATTCATGCTAGAATCATGCTAGTAACATGCTAATTCATGTTAGAATCATGCTAACAACATGCTAATTCATGCTAGAATCATGCTAGTAATGTGCTAATTCATGCTAGAATCATGCTAGTAACATGCTAATTCATGTTAGAATCATGCTAACAACATGCTAATTCATGCTAGAATCATGCTAGTAACATGCTAATTCATGCTAGAAGCATGCTAACAACATGCTAATTTATGCTAGAATCATGCTAGTAGCATGCTAATTCATGCTAGAATCTTGCTAGTAACATGCTAAATCATGCTAGAATCATGCTAACAACATGCTAATTCATGCTAGAATCATGCTAACAACATGCTAATTCATGCTAGAATTGTGCTAATTCATGCTAAAATCATGCTAGTAACATGCTAATTCATGCTAGAATCGTGCTAACAACATGCTAATTCATGTTAAAATCATGCTAACAACATGCTAATTAATGCTAAAATCATGCTAGTAACATGCTAATTCATGCTAAAATCATGCTAACAACATGCTAATTCATGCTAAAATCATGCTAGTAACATGCTAATTCATGCTAGAATCATGCTAACAACATGCTATTTCACGTTAAAATCATGGTAATAACATGCTAATCTATCTATCTATCTATCTATCTATCTATCTATCTATCTATCTATCTATCTATCTATCTATCTATCTATCTATCTATCTATCTATCAATCTTTTCTTACTTTTTAAAACTGTTTAAACTAAATAAACTATTACCGTCAGGCTTTCACAAGCCAGCCTCAAAGTTTGTTCTCAAACTTTAAGAATCTAGTTATATTTATTATTCTTCTTCTGAGACTAAAAATTAAACTCTATCTCGTCCTAGGCCTTTCAAGCTATGACCATCAAACTCGGGTCAGACCTCCGAACTATTCTGACTCGAGTTGCTATATCCTTTCCGACTGATCCGACTTTCGGTTTCCCGAAAAACGTCCCGTGACCGTCGGAAAAATCCCATAGACGTAACATTGGATCAAACTTTGTGACCTCATAACTCCGCATCAGAATGTCACACAGACTTCTAACTGGGCTCATTTAACTCAGACTATCAAACTGCCAATGACTGATCACCTTTAAACTTTCTGGCCACGCCCTAGCAACCACTTTTGGACCCTAGAAACCGTCCCATAGACTTCCATTGAAAAAGACTCTCATTGACTTTACATTGGATCAAACTTTGTGAGCTCATAACTCTGCATCAGACTGTCCTAAAGACTAATGATTGAGCTCATTTAACTCAGTCTAGCCAGCAGCCAATCACTGATGGCCTTTTAACTTTTTAGCCACACCCTAACAACCAGATACTGCACCCTAGCAACTGTCCCATAGACTGCCATTAAAGAGGTTCAGACTGATATTGTCATGCTGCAGTGTGATAGAGACATGGGGGTTGTTTTTAACTGTTCATACTGGCAAGAAGCTTTGATACATCATCAGTCTAAGCTGTCAATCAACTCCATACCAACAAAACAGAGTAACCTAGCAACGATATGGCACCAGCTATATCTCAGCATCAGAACATCGTAGAGAGGCGGGGGTTGGCTTGTTTGACTCATGCTCGAACACCATCCATCTATCTATCTATCTATCTATCTATCTATCTATCTATCTATCTATCTATCTATCTATCTATCTATCTATCTATCTACCTCTATCTATCTATCTATCTATCTACCTCTATCTATCTATCTATCTATCTATCTATCTATCTATCTATCTATCTATCTATCTATCTATCTATCTATCTATCTATCTATCTGTCTGTCTGTCTGTCTGTCTGTCTGTCTCTCTGTCTGTCTCTCTGTCTGTCTATCCATCATGCTAAGAACATGCTAATTCATGCTAGAATCATGCTAGTTACATGCTAATTCAAGCTAGAATCATGCTAGTCACATGCTAATTTATGCTAGAATCATGCTAGTCACATGCTAATTCATGCTAGAATCATGCTAGTAACATGCTAATTCATGTTAGAATCATGATAACATGCTAATTCATGCTAGAATCATGCTAACAACATGCTAATTCATGCTAGAATCATGCTAGTCACATGCTAATTCATGCTAGAATCATGCTAGTCAAATGCTAATTCATGCTAGAATCATGCTAACAACATGCTAATTCATGCTAGAATCATGCTAGTAACATGCTAATTTTTGTTAGAATCATGCTAACAACATGCTAATTCATGCTAGAATCAGGCTAGTAACATGCTAATTCATGCTAAGAACATGCTAATTCATGCTAGAATCATGCTAGTAACATGCTAATACATGCTAAAATCATGCTATTAACATGCTAATTCATGCTAGAATCATGCTAGCAACATGCTAATTAATGCTAGAATCGTGCTAACAACATGCTAATTCATGCTAGAATTGTGCTAGTAACATGCTATTTCATGCTAGAATCGTGTTAACAACATGCTAATTTATGCTAGAATCGTGCTAGTCACATGCTAATTCATGCTAGAATCATGCTAACAACATGCTAATTCATGCTAGAATCATGCTAATTCATGTTAAAATCATGCTAACAACATGCTGATTCATGCTAGAATCAGGCTAGTAACATGCTAATTCATGCTAAGAACATGCTAATTCATGCTAGTAACATGCTAATTCATGCTAGAATCATGCTAGTAACATGCTATATCATGCTAGAATCATGCTAACAACATGCTAATTCATGCTAGAATCATGCTAACAACATGCTAATTCATGCTAGAATCGTGTTAATTCATGCTAAAATCATGCTAGTAACATGCTAATTCATGTTAAAATCATGCTAGGTACATGCTAATTCATGCTAGAATCATGCTAGTAACATGCTAATTCTTGTTAGAATCATGCTAACAACATGCTAATTCATGCTAGAATCATGCTGGCAACATGCTAATTCATGCTAGAAGCATGCTAACAACATGCTAATTCATGCTAGAATCATGCTAACAACATGCTATTTCACATTAAAATCATGCTAATAACATGCTAATCTATCTATCTATCTATCTATCTATCTATCTATCTATCTATCTATCTATCTACCTCTATCTATCTATCTATCTATCTATCTATCTATCTATCTATCTATCTATCTATCTATCTGTCTGTCTGTCTGTCTGTCTCTCTGTCTGTCTATCCATCATGCTAAGAACATGCTAATTCATGCTAGAATCATGCTAGTTACATGCTAATTCAAGCTAGAATCATGCTAGTCACATGCTAATTTATGCTAGAATCATGCTAGTCACATGCTAATTCATACTAGAATCATGCAAACAACATGCTAATTCATGCTAGAATCATGCTAGTAACATGCTAATTCATGTTAGAATCATGATAACAACATGCTAATTCATGCTAGAATCATGCTAACAACATGCTAATTCATGCTAGAATCATGCTAGTCACATGTTAATTCATGCTAGAATCATGCTAGTCAAATGCTAATTCATGCTAGAATCATGCTAACAACATGCTAATTCATGCTAGAATCATGCTAGTAACATGCTAATTTTTGTTAGAATCATGCTAACAACATGCTAATTCATGCTAGAATCAGGCTAGTAACATGCTAATTCATGCTAAGAACATGCTAATTCATGCTAGAATCATGCTAGTAATATGCTAATACATGCTAAAATCATGCTATTAACATGCTAATTCATGCTAGAATCATGCTAGCAACATGCTAATTAATGCTAGAATCGTGCTAACAACATGCTAATTCATGCTAGAATTGTGCTAGTAACATGCTAATTCATGCTAGAATCGTGTTAACAACATGCTAATTTATGCTAGAATCGTGCTAGTCACATGCTAATTCATGCTAGAATCATGCTAACAACATGCTAATTCATGCTAGAATCATGCTAATTCATGTTAAAATCATGCTAACAACATGCTGATTCATGCTAGAATCAGGCTAGTAACATGCTAATTCATGCTAAGAACATGCTAATTCATGCTAGAATCATGCTAGTAACATGCTAATTCATGCTAGAATCATGCTAGTAACATGCTATATCATGCTAGAATCATGCTAACAACATGCTAATTCATGCTAGAATCATGCTAATTCATGTTAAAATCATGCTAACAACATGCTGATTCATGCTAGAATCAGGCTAGTAACATGCTAATTCATGTTAAAATCATGCTAGGTACATGCTAATTCATGCTAGAATCATGCTAGTAACATGCTAATTCTTGTTAGAATCATGCTAACAACATGCTAATTCATGCTAGAATCATGCTGGCAACATGCTAATTCATGCTAGAAGCATGCTAACAACATGCTAATTCATGCTAGAATCATGCTAACAACATGCTATTTCACGTTAAAATCATGCTAATAACATGCTAATCTATCTATCTATCTATCTATCTATCTATCTATCTATCTATCTATCTATCTATCTATCTATCTATCTATCTATCTATCTATCTTTTCATACTTTTTAAAACTGTTTAAATAAACTATTACCGTCAGGCTTTCACAAGCCAGCCTCAAAGTTTGTTCTCAAACTTTAAGAATCTAGTTAGGCTGGCTTGTGTAGCAAGCCAGACTACTGTTATCCTATTAAACTTATTATTATTTTTATTATTAATATTATTATTCTTCTTCTGAGACTAAAAATTAAACTCTATCTCCACCTAGACCTTTCAAGCTATGACCATCAAACTCGGGTCAGACCTCCGAACTATTCTGACTCGAGTTGCTATATCCTTTCCGACTGATCCGACTTTCGGTTTCCCGAAAAACGTCCCGGGACCGTCGGAAAAATCCCATAGACGTAACATTGGGTCAAACTTTGTGACCTCATAACTCCGCATCAGAATGTCACACAGACTTCTAACTGGGCTCATTTAACTCAGACTATCAAACTGCCAATGACTGATCACCTTTAAACTTTCTGGCCACGCCCTAGCAACCACTTTTGGACCCTAGAAACCGTCCCATAGACTTCCATTGCAAAAGACTCTCATTGACTTTACATTGGATCAAACTTTGTGAGCTCATAACTCTGCATCAGACTGTCCTACAGACTAATGATTGAGCTCATTTAACTCAGTCTAGCCAGCAGCCAATCACTGATGGCCTTTTAACTTTCTAGCCACGCCCTAACAACCAGATATTGCACCCTAGCAACTGTCCCATAGACTGCCATTAAAGAGGTTCAGACTGATATTGTCATGCTGCAATATGATAGAGACATGGGGGTTGTTTTTAACTGTTCATACTGGCAAGAAGCTTTGATACATCATCAGTCTAAGCTGTCAATCAACTCCATAGCAACAAAACAGACTAACCTAGCAACGATATAACACTAGCTATATCTCAGCATCAAAACAACGTAGAGAAGCGGGGGTTGGCTTGTTTAACTCATGCTTACACCATCTATCTATCTATCTATCTATCTATCTATCTATCTATCTATCTATCTATCTATCTATCTATCTATCTATCTATCTATCTATCTATCTATCTATCTATCTACCTCTATCTATCTATCTATCTATCTATCTACCTCTATCTATCTGTCTATCTGTCTATCTATCTATCTATCTATCTATCTATCTATCTATCTATCTATCTATCTATCTATCTATCTACCTCTATCTATCTATCTATCTATCTATCTATCTATCTATCTATCTATCTATCTATCTATCTATCTATCTATCTACCTCTATCTATCTGTCTATCTATCTATCTATCTATCTATCTATCTATCTATCTATCTATCTATCTATCTATCTATCTATCTATCTATCATCTATCCATCCATCTATCCATCATGTTAACAATTTGCTAATTCATGCTAGAAACATGCTAGTTACATGCTAATTCACACTAGAATCATGCTAGTCACATGCTAATTCATGCCAGAATCATGCTAGTCACATGCTAATTTATACTAGAATCATGCTAACAACATGCTAATTTATGCTAGAATCATGCTAGTCACATGCTAATTCATGCTAGAATCATGCTAACAACATGCTAATTCATGCTAGAATCATGCTAGTAACATGCTAAATCATGTTAGAATCATGCTAACAACATGCTAATTCATGCTAGAATCATGCTAGTAACATGCCAATTCATGCTAAAATCATGCTAACAACATGCTAATTCATGCTAGAATCATGCTAGTAACATGCTAATTCATGCTAGAATCATGCTAGTAACATGCTAATTTATAATAGAATCATGCTAGTAACATGCTAATTCATGCTAGAATCATGCTAACAACATGCTAATTCATGCTAGAATCGTGCTAGTAACATGCTAATTCATGCTAGAAACATGCTAGTAACATGCTAAATCATGCTAGAATCATGCTAACAACATGCTAATTTATGCTAGAATCATGCTAGTAACATGCTAAATCATGCTAGAATCTTGCTAGTAACATGCTAATTCATGCTAGAATCATGCTAGTAACATGCTAATTCATGCTAGAATCGTGCTAACAACATGCTAATTCATGCTAGAATCGTGCTAACAACATGCTAATTCATGCTAGAATCGTGCTAGTAACATGCTAATTCATGCTAGAATCGTGCTAACAACATGCTAATTCATGCTAGAATCATGCTAGTAACATGCTAATTCATGCTAGAATCGTGCTAGTAACATGCTAATTCATGCTAGAATCGTGCTAACAACATGCTAATTCATGCTAGAAACATGCTAATTTATGCTAGAATTATGCTAACAACATGCTAATTCATGCTAGAATCATGCTAGTAACATGCTAATTCATGCTAGAATCGTGCTAACAACATGCTAAATCATGCTAGAATCATGCTAACAACATGCTAACTCATGCTATAATCATGTTAGTAACATGCTAATTCATGCTAAAATCATGCTAACAACATGCTAATTCATGCTAAAATCATGGTAGTAAAATGTAATTCATGCTAGAATCATGCTAATAACATGCTATTTCACACTAGAATCATGCTAATAACATGCTAATCTATCTATCTATCTATCTATCTATCTATCTATCTATCTATCTATCTATCTATCTATCTATCTATCTATCTATCTATCTATCTTTTCTTACTTTTTAAAACTGTTTAAACTAAATAAACTATTACCGTCAGGCTTTCACAAGCCAGCCTCAAAGTTTGTTCTCAAACTTTAAGAATCTAGTTAATTAGGCTGGCTTGTGTAGCAAGCCAGACTACTGTTATCCTATTAAACTTATTATTATTTTTCTATATTATTCTTCTTCTGAGACTAAAAATTAAACTCTATCTCCTCTTAGGCCTTTCAAGCTATGACCATCAAACTCGGGTCAGACCTCCGAACTATTCTGACTCGAGTTGCTATATCCTTTCCGACTGATCCGACTTTCCGTTTCCCGAAAAACGTCCCGGGACCGTCGGAAAAATCCCATAGACGTAACATTGGATCAAACTTTGTGACCTCATAACTCCGCATCAGAATGTCACACAGACTTCTAACTGGGCTCATTTAACTCAGACTATCAAACTGCCAATGACTGATCACCTTTAAACTTTCTGGCCACGCCCTAGCAACCACTTTTGGACCCTAGAAACCGTCCCATAGACTTCCATTGCAAAAGACTCTCATTGACTTTACATGGGATCAAACTTTGTGAGCTCATAACTCTGCATCAGACTGTCCTACAGACTAATGGCTAGGCTCATTTAACTCAGTCTAGCCAGCAGCCAATCACCGATGGCCTTTTAACTTTCTAGCCACACCCTAACAACCAGATACTGCACCCTAGCAACTGTCCCATAGACTGCAATTAAAGAGGTTCAGACTGATATTGTCATGCTGCAGTGTGATAGAGACATGGGGGTTGTGTTTAACTGTTCATACTGGCAAGAAGCTTTGATACATCATCAGTCTAAGCTGTCAATCAACTCCATAGCAACAAAACAGACTAACCTAGCAACGATATGGCACCAGCTATATCTCAGCATCAGAACATCGTAGAGAGGCGGGGGTTGGCTTGTTTGACTCATGCTCTTACACCATCTATCTATCTATCTATCTATCTATCTATCTATCTATCTATCTATCTATCTATCTATCTATCTATCTATCTATCTATCTATTTATCTATCTATCTACCTTTATCTATCTACCTCTACCTATCTACCTTTATCTATCTACCTCTACCTATCTATCTATCTATCTATCTATCTGTCTGTCTGTCTGTCTGTCTGTCTGTCTGTCTGTCTCTATCTATCTATCTATCTATCTATCTATCTATCTATCTATCTATCTATCTACCTATCTATCTATCTATCTATCTATCTATCTATCTATCTATCTATCTATCTATCTATCTATTCATCATGCTAATTCATGCTAGAATCATGCTAGTTACATGCTAATTCATGCTAGAATCATGCTAGTCACATGCTAATTCATGCTAGAATCATGCTAGTCACTTGCTAATTCATGCTGGAATCATGCTAACAACATGCTAATTCATGCTAGAATCATGCTAATTTATGCTAAAATCATGCTAGTAACATGCTAATCCATGCTAGAATCATGCTAACAACATGCTAATTCATGCTAGATTCATGCTAGTAACATGCTAATTCATGCTAGAATCATGCTAGTATCATGCTAATTCATGCTAGCATCGTGCTAACAACATCCTAATTCATGCTAGAATCATGCTAATTCATGCTAGAATCATGCTAACAACATGCTAATTCATGCTAGAATCATGCTAGTAACATGCTAATTCATGCTATAATCATGCTAACAACATGCTAATTCATGCTAGAATTATGCTAGTAACATGCTAATTCATGCTAGAATCATGCTAACAACATGCTAATTCATGCTAGAATCATGCTAACAACATGCTAATTCATGCTAGAATCATGCTAGTGAAATGCTAATTCATGCTAGAATCATGCTAACAACATGCTAATTCATGCTAGAATCATGCTAGTAACATGCTAATTCATGTTAGAATCATGCTAACAACATGCTAATTCATGCTAGAATCATGCTAGTAACATGCTAATTCATGCTAGAAGCATGCTAACAACATGCTAATTTATGCTAGAATCATGCTAGTAGCATGCTAATTCATGCTGGAATCTTGCTAGTAACATGCTAAATCATGCTAGAATCATGCTAACAACATGCTAATTCATGCTAGAATCATGCTAACAACATGCTAATTCATGCTAGAATTGTGCTAATTCATGCTAAAATCATGCTAGTAACATGCTAATTCATGCTAGAATCATGCTAGTAACATGCTAATTCATGCTAGAATCGTGCTAACAACATCCTAATTCATGTTAAAATCATGCTAACAACATGCTAATTATTGCTAAACTCATGCTAGTAACATGCTAATTCATGCTAAAATCATGTTAACAACATGCTATTTCACGTTAAAATCATGGTAATAACATGCTAATCTATCTATCTATCTATCTATCTATCTATCTATCTATCTATCTATCTATCTATCTATCTATCTATCTATCTATCTTTTCATACTTTTTAAAACTGTTTAAACTAAATAAACTATTACCGTCAGGCTTTCACAAGCCAGCCTCAAAGTTTGTTCTCAAACTTTAAGAATCTAGTTTTATTATTCTTCTTCTGAGACTAAAAATTAAACTCTATCTCGTCCTAGGCCTTTCAAGCTATGACCATCAAACTCAGGTCAGACCTCCGAACTATTCTGACTCGAGTTGCTATATCTTTTCCGACTGATCCGACTTTCGGTTTTCCGAAAAACGTCCCGGGACCGTCGGAAAAATCCCATAGACGTAACATTGGATCAAACTTTGTGACCTCATAACTCCGCATCAGAATGTCACACAGACTTCTAACTGGGCTCATTTAACTCAGACTATCAAACTGCCAATGACTGACCACCTTTAAACTTTCTGGCCACGCCCTAGCAACCACTTTTGGACCCTAGAAACCGTCCCATAGACTTCCATTGCAAAATACTCTCATTGACTTTACATGGGATCAAACTTTGTGAGCTCATAACTCTGCATCAGACTGTCCTACAGACTAATGGCTGAGCTCATTTAACTCAGTCTAGCCAGCAGCCAATCACTGATGGCCTTTTAACTTTCTAGCCACACCCTAACAACCAGATACTGCACCCTAGCAACTGTCCCATAGACTGCCATTAAATAGGTTCAGACTGATATTGTCATGCTGCATTGTGATAGAGACATGGGGGTTGTTTTTAACTGTTCATACTGGCAAGAAGCTTGTATACATCATCAGTCTAAGCTGTCAATCAACTCCATAGCAACAAAACAGACTAACCTAGCAACGATATGACACCAGCTATATCTCAGCATCAGAACATCGTAGAGAGGCGGGGGTTGGCTTGTTTGACTCATGCTCGCACACTATCTATCTATCTATCTATCTATCTATCTATCTATCTATCTATCTATCTACATCTTTCTATCTATCTATCTATCTATCTATCTATCTATCTATCTATCTATCTATCTATCTATCTATCTATCTATCTATCTATCTATCTACATCTATCTATCTATCTGTCTATCTGTCTGTCTGTCTGTCTGTCTGTCTGTCTCTATCTATCTATCTATCTATCTATCTATCTATCTATCTATCTATCTATCTATCTATCTATCTACCTCTATCTATCTATCTATCTATCTATCTATCTATCTATCTATCTATCTATCTATCTATCTACCTCTATCTATCTATCTATCTATCTATCTATCTATCTATCTATCTATCTATCATGCTAACAACATGCTAATTCATGCTAGAATCATGCTAGTAACATGCTAATTCATGCTAGAATCATGCTAACAACATGCTAATTCATGCTAGAATCATGCTAGTAACATGCTAATTTGTGCTAGAATCATGCTAGTAACATGCTAATTTATGCTAGAATCATGCTAGTAGCATGCTAATTCATGCTAGAATCATGCTAAAAACATGCTAATTTATGCTAGAATCATGCTAGTAACATGCTAATTCATGCTAAAATCATGCTAGTCACATGCTAATTCATGCTAGAATCATGCTAGTCACATGCTATTTATACTAGAATCATGCTAACAACATGCTAATTCAGGCTAGAATCATGCTAGTCACATGCTAATTCATGCTAGAATCATGCTAGTCACATGCTAATTCATGCTAGAATCATGCTAACAACATGCTAATTCATGCTAGAATCATGCTAACAACATGCTAATTCATGCTAGAATCATGCTATTCACATGCTAATTCATGCTAGAATCTTGCTAACAACATGCTAATTCATGATAGAATCGTGCTAGTAACATGCTAATTCATGCTAGAATCATGCTAGTAACATGCTAATTCATGCTAGAATCGTGCTAACACCATGCTAATTTATGCTAGAATCATGCTAGTTACATGCTAATTCATGCTAGAATCATGCTTGTAACATGCTAATTCATGCTAGAATCATGCTAGTAACATGCTAAATCATGCTAGAATCATGCTAACAACATGCTAATTCATGCTAGAATCATGCTAATTAATGCTAAAATTATGCTTGTAACATGCTAATTCATGCTAGAATCATGCTAGTAACATGCTAATTCATGCTAGAATCATGCTAGTAACATACTAATTCATGCTAGAATCGTGCTAACAACATGCTATATCATGCTAGAATCATGCTAGTAACATGCTAATTCATGCTAGAATCGTGCTAGTCACATGCTAATTCATGCTAGAATCGTGCTAACAACATGCTAATTCATGCTAGAATCGTGCTAACAACATGCTAATTCATGCTAGAAACGTGCTAGTAACATGCTAATTCATGCTAGAATCATGCTAGTAACATGCCAATTCATGCTAGAATCATGCTAACAACATGCTAATTCATGCTAAAATCATGCTAACAACATTCTAATTCATGCTAAAATCATGCTAGTAACATGCTAATTCATGCTAGAATTATGCTAGCAACATGCTAATTTATGCTAGAATCATGCTAACAACATGCTAATTCATGCTAAAAACATGCTAACAACATGGTAATTCACGCTAGAATCATGCTAACAACATGCTAATTCACGTTAGAATCATGCTAATACCATGGTAATCTATCTATCTATCTATCTATCTATCTATCTATCTATCTATCTATCTATCTATCTATCTATCTATCTATCTATCTATCTATCTATCTATCTATCTATCTTTTCATACTTTTAAAAACTGTTTAAACTAAATTAACTATTACCGTCAGGCTTTCACAAGCCAGCCTCAAAGTTTGTTCTCAAACTTTAAGAATCTAGTTATTATTCTTCTTCTGAGACTAAAAATTAAACTCTATCTCGTCCTAGGCCTTTCAAGCTATGACCATCAAACTCGGGTCAGACCTCCGAACTATTCTGACTCGAGTTGCTATATCTTTTCCGACTGATCCGACTTTCGGTTTTCCGAAAAACGTCCCGGGACCGTCGAAAAAATCCCATAGACGTAACATTGGATCAAACTTTGTGACCTCATAACTCCGCATCAGAATGTCACACAGACTTCTAACTGGGCTCATTTAACTCAGACTATCAAACTGCCAATGACTGATCACCTTTAAACTTTCTGGCCATGCCCTAGCAACCACTTTTGGACCCTAGAAACCGTCCCATAGACTTCCATTGCAAAAGACTCTCATTGACTTTACATTGGATCAAACTTTGTGAGCTCATAACTCTGCATCAAACTGTCCTACAGACTAATGGCTGAGCTCATTTAACTCAGTCTAGCCAGCAGCCAATCACTGATGGCCTTTAAACTTTCTAGCCACGCCCTAACAACCAGATACTCCGCCCTAGCAACTGTCCCATAGACGGCCATTAAAGAGGTTCAGACTGATATTGTCATGCTGCAGTGTGATAGAGACATGGGGGTTGTTTTTAACTGTTCATACTGGCAAGAAGCTTTGATACATCATCATTCTAAGCTGTCAATCAACTCCATAGCAACAAAACAGACTAACCTAGCAACGATATAACACCAGCTATATCTCAGCATCAGAACATCGTAGAGAGGCGGGGGTTGGCTTGTTTGACTCATGCTCGCACACCATCTATCTATCTATCTATCTATCTATCTATCTATCTATCTATCTATCTATCTATCTATCTATCTATCTATCTATCTATCTATCTATCTATCTATCCACCTCTATCTATCTATCTATCTATCTATCTATCTATCTATCTATCTATCTATCTATCTATCTACTATCTATCTATCTATCTTTCTATCTATCTATCTATCTATCTATCTATCTATCTATCTATCTATCTATCTATCTATCTTTCTACATCTTTCTATCTATCTATCTATCTATCTATCTATCTATCTATCTATCTATCTATCTATCTATCTATCTATCTATCTATCTATCTCTCTCTCTATCTATCTATCTATCTATCTATCATCTCTCTCTCTCTCTCTCTCTATCTATCTATCTATCTATCTATCTATCTATCTATCTATCTATCTATCTATCTATCTATCTATCTATCCATCATGCTAACAACATGCTAATTCATGCTAGAATCATGCTAGTTACATGCTAATTTATGCTAGAATCATGCTAGTCACATGACAATTCATGCTAGGATCATGCTAGCAACATGCTAATTCATGCTAGAATCATGCTAGTAACATGCTAATTCATGTTAGAATCATGCTAACAACATGCTAATTCATGCTAGAATCATGCTAGTAGCATGCTAATTCATGTTAGAATCATGCTAACAACATGCTAATTCATGCTGGAGTCATGCTAGTAACATGCTAATTCATGCTAGAATCATGCTAACAACATGCTAATTCATGCTAGAATCATGCTAGTCACATGCTAATTCATGCTAGAATCATGCTAGTCAAATGCTAATTCATGCTAGAATCATGCTAACAACATGCTAATTCATGCTAGAATCATGCTAGTAACATGCTAATTCATGCTAGAATCATGCTAGTAACATACTAATTCATGCTAGAATCATGCTAACAACATGCTAATTCATGCTAGAATCATGCTAGTAACATGCTAATTCATGCTAGAATCATGCTAACAACATGCTAATTCATGCTAGAATCGGGCTAATTCATGCTAAAATCATGCTAGTAACATGCTAATTCATGTTAAAATCATGCTAGGTACATGCTAATTCATGCTAGAATCATGTTAACTACATGCTAATTCATTCTAGAATCATGCTAGTCAAATGCTAATTCATGCTAGAATCATGCTAGTCAAATGCTAATTCATGCTAGAATCATGCTAACAACATGCTAATTCATGCTAGAATCATGCTAATAATATGCTAATCTATCTATCTATCTATCTATCTATCTATCTATCTATCTATCTATCTATCTATCTATCTATCTATCTATCTATCTATCTATATTTTCATACTTTTTAAAACTGTTTAAACTAAATAAACTATTACCGTCAGGCTTTCACAAGCCAGCCTCAAAGTTTGTTCTCAAACTTTAAGAATCTAGTTATGTTGGCTTGAGAAAGCCAACATACTGTAATGCTACTTAAACTTATTCTTATTATTATTATTATTCTTATTATTATTCCGGCTTCTGACCAAAAAAAAGCAATCGCTTCTCCTCCCAGGGCTTAGATGCTACAAGCCCCAAATTTGGTCAAAAGCTGTCTATTGCCCATGAGATGGTTGCTGTATGTCCTCATGCCGATAAGATTTGTAGTTTTTGAATTAAAAATTTTTTTAATTAAAAAATTGTAAATATTACAATCGAGTATTTGGGGCTTATAAAAAAGTATACAATCCTCAAATTTGGCCAAAAGATGTGCTTTAAATTGAAGATAATTATCATATTTATTTGGTGTAATTATAAATAACAGTTTTCCTATAAATATTTTTTTTTATATTAAATTTGCTAATTTCAAACCTAAAGCTTGTCAGAGTGTCCACGAGATGGCGCCAGAGAACCATTTTTGAGCCCTTTGTAATTTAGTAATGGCCCTTTAAGAGGCGGAGATATCCGGGCTGACTGTTTTTGCTCTACAGACAGAAATTCGGGCTCATTTCAGACGTGCTTGTTACAACATTTGAAGCTGTTTACATTAAAATTTCTCAGCGAAAATACACAAATACAAGTGATACAACTCTATTTAGTGTTCCTTTAAGAGGCAGAGAGATCGGTGATCAAAATCGAGGTGAGGTTGAACTTAATTCTGGTCATCAGTCATTCATATTATGCTCGGGGTGAACTCCATAAAGCGTAATAAAACTGATCTGGATGCAGAATCATCCGCGTCGGAATCGACCCGCATGCATTTCTGTCTGCTACCCTGTGAGTTTTAAATACATGCCTCTGATGTTGGCAGAAACATAACTTTACTTCGGATATTTCTTTCAAAACAGAATATTCTGTGCCGTGAAAAAGCCTTCTCCTCTACTTGTGATAATGAAAATGAAAGCCATGCGAACATTCACGTATATTATACAATAAACATATTGAATATAAAATCATTCTAACTTTATTTTTAATCTGTATTTTAACCCTCTAAAACAGCTATGTCCTTGCCACAAAACTAATAATCCATCTTCAAAACCTACAATTTCTTTCCATTCGGTCCGGTCGGACCTGAACGTCTTTATACCGTTGTAATCACGTGTAAATTCTAACAAAGACAATGTTTGCACTTTTTAAATCACATTTTATTTATTGTGCAAAAATAAATCCAAACAGCATCATAACCAATAAAAACACACAGCAAAGAAAATGTATTTTAAAATAGTGAATATATATATATATATATATACATACAATGTATGAAGATTTTTTATATCCCCTTAATATGCTCTGCTGTTGCTGCATCAATTTCTCTCTGTAACATCTGGATTGCAATTTACATTGCAATGTTCACAATTTATTATTATGGGGGGAAAATCCAAACAGTATTATAATGTTTTAAAGCAAAAATGTTAAGAACAATTACTTACAAACAGTGAAAATAAAGTGTGTGTATATACATATATATACATACAGTTGAAGTCAGAATTATTAGCTCCCCTGTTTATTTTTTCCCCAATTTCTGTTTAATGGAGGGAAGATTGTTTCAGCACATTTCTAAGCATAATAGTTTTAATAACTCATTTCTAATAACTTCTTTATTTTATCTTTGCCATGATGACAGTAAATAATATTTGACTTGATATTTTTCAAGACACTTCTATACAGCTTAAAGTGACATTTAAAGGCTTAACTAGGTTAATAAGGTGAACTAGGCAGGTTAGGGTAATTAGGCAAGTTATTGTATAACGATGGTTTGTTCTGTAGACTATCAAAAAAAAATTGCTTAAAGGGGATAATAATTGTGTCCCAAAAATTTTTAAATAATTAATAACTGCTTTTATTCTAGCCAAAATAAAACAAATAAGACTTTCTCAAGAAGAAAAAATATTATCAGACATACAGTGAAAATTTCCTTGCTCTGTTAAACATAATTTGGAAAATATTTAAAAAAGGGGAAAAAAAATCAAAAGGGGGTTAATAATTCTGACTTCAACTGTATATATGTATGTATATATATATACATACATATATACATATATACATATATAACACATACACACATTTATATTTAGGGTTATAAGGATTATTTCTTAATCCCCCTTTTATGTTGGCAAAAACATAAGTTTACTTCAGATATTTCTTTCAAAACAATATTCTGTGCCGCAAAAGAGCCTTCTCCTCACTTGTGATAATGACAATGAAAGCCAAGCTTTTGGCCTATGCTCTACCAAAAAAAAAAAAATAAAATCACCCAGGTGATGACAACTAAATATTACGATTATAACATTGTGTTAGTGGCCAGTGGGGTGGAACAACGTCATTGGTCAGAATTAACCACGTGATGAAGACGGCCTATAATATTGTATTTAATGCGATTTTCTTCCTGTAAACTGTATATAACTATATAACTATAACTATATATATAATGCTGCAAATTACTGTAAATTGACTGTACTCTATATTAACTGCAAAAATTATAAGACTGATTAAATAAAAGACAAATTAACTAAATGTATGTGCTATTGTTTCATTAGTATTTTAATTTAATATTTTTCTTCAAATGATATTTATTATAATGTAATTTTGTTCAGATTATAATATATACTATAAATACTAACTATACTATAGTGATCTGCATTAAACAACCTGAACAAATCAGTCCCCTCTCTCTCTCTCTCTCTCTCTCTCTCGATTTGATCAAAAATGTAAATGAGGCCTTCCGATTAACAGTCCAGTGGACCCTAGCAACAGCCTAGAAACCACTCAGAACACCCTAGCAACTACCTAGGAATGCCTTAGCTACACCTTAGCAACCGCCTAGCAACCACTTCTCAACCGCTGTGCTTCCTGCCAACTGCCTTTGAGTCCCCGGCGCAGTCACGTTGGCTTTCTCAAGCCAACATCAAAGTTCGTCAACGAACTTTAGGTTCTAGTTATATTTATTAGGCTGGCTTGTGTAGCAAGCCAGACTACTGTTATCCTATTAAACTTATTATTATTTTTATTATTAATATTATTATTCTTCTTCTGAGACTAAAAATTAAACTCTATCTCCACCTAGACCTTTCAAGCTATGACCATCAAACTCGGGTCAGACCTCCGAACTATTCTGACTCGAGTTGCTATATCCTTTCCGACTGATCCGACTTTCGGTTTCCCGAAAAACGTCCCGGGACCGTCGGAAAAATCCCATAGACGTAACATTGGATCAAACTTTGTGACTTCATAACTCCGCATCAGAATGTCACACAGACTTCTAACTGGGCTCATTTAACTCAGACTATCAAACTGCCAATGACTGATCACCTTTAAACTTTCTGGCCACGCCCTAGCAACCACTTTTGGACCCTAGAAACCGTCCCATAGACTTCCATTGCAAAAGACTCTCATTGACTTTACATGGGATCAAACTTTGTGAGCTCATAACTCTGCATCAAACTGTCCTACAGACTAATGGCTTAGCTCATTTAACTCAGTCTAGCCAGCAGCCAATCACTGATGGCCTTTAAACTTTCTAGCCACGCCCTAACAACCAGATATTGCACCCTAGCAACTGTCCCATAGACTGCCATTAAAGAGGTTAAGACTGATATTGTCATGCTGCATTATGATAGAGACATGGGGGTTGTTTTTAACTGTTCATACTGGCAAGAAGCTTTGATACATCATCAGTCTAAGCTGTCAATCAACTCCATAGCAACAAAACAGACTAACCTAGCAACGATATAACACTAGCTATATCTCAGCATCAAAACAACGTAGAGAAGCGGGGGTTGGCTTGTTTAACTCATGCTTACACCATCTATCTATCTATCTATCTATCTATCTATCTATCTATCTATCTATCTATCTATCTATCTATCTATCTATCTATCTATCTATCTACCTCTATCTATCTATCTATCTATCTATCTACCTCTATCTATCTGTCTATCTATCTATCTATCTATCTATCTATCTATCTATCTATCTATCTATCTATCTATCTATCTATCTACCTCTATCTATCTATCTATCTATCTATCTATCTATCTATCTATCTGTCTATCTATCTATCTATCTATCTATCTATCTATCTATCTATCTATCTATCTATCTATCTATCTATCTATCTATCATCTATCCATCCATCTATCCATCATGTTAACAATTTGCTAATTCATGCTAGAAACATGCTAGTTACATGCTAATTCACACTAGAATCATGCTAGTCACATGCTAATTCATGCCAGAATCATGCTAGTCACATGCTAATTTATACTAGAATCATGCTAACAACATGCTAATTCATGCTAGATTCATGCTAGTGACATGCTAATTCATGCTAGAATCATGCTAACAACATGCTAATTCATGCTAGAATCATGCTAGTAACATGCTAATTCATGTTAGAATCATGCTAACAACATGCTAATTCATGCTAGAATCATGCTAGTAACATGCCAATTCAAGCTAAAATCATGCTAACAACATGCTAATTCATGCTAGAATCATGCTAGTAACATGCTAATTCATGCTAGAATCATGCTAGTAACATGCTAATTTATAATAGAATCATGCTAGTAACATGCTAATTCATGCTAGAATCGTGCTAACAACATGCTAATTCATGCTAGAATCATGCTAGTAACATGCTAATTCATGCTAGAATCGTGCTAGTAACATGCTAATTCATGCTAGAAACATGCTAGTAACATGCTAAATCATGCTAGAATCATGCTAACAACATGCTAATTTATGCTAGAATCATGCTAGTAACATGCTAAATCATGCTAGAATCTTGCTAGTAACATGCTAATTCATGCTAGAATCATGCTAGTAACATGCTAATTCATGCTAGAATCGTGCTAACAACATGCTAATTCATGCTAGAATCGTGCTAACAACATGCTAATTCATGCTAGAATCGTGCTAGTAACATGCTAATTCATGCTAGAATCGTGCTAACAACATGCTAATTCATGCTAGAATCATGCTAGTAACATGCTAATTCATGCTAGAATCGTGCTAGTAACATGCTAATTCATGCTAGAATCGTGCTAACAACATGCTAATTCATGCTAGAAACATGCTAATTCATGCTAGAATTATGCTAACAACATGCTAATTCATGCTAGAATCATGCTAGTAACATGCTAATTCATGCTAGAATCGTGCTAACAACATGCTAAATCATGCTAGAATCATGCTAACAACATGCTAACTCATGCTATAATCATGCTAGTAACATGCTAATTCATGCTAAAATCATGCTAACAACATGCTAATTCATGCTAAAATCATGGTAGTAACATGTTAATTCATGCTAGAATCATGCTAATAACATGCTATTTCACACTAGAATCATGCTAATAACATGCTAATCTATCTATCTATCTATCTATCTATCTATCTATCTATCTATCTATCTATCTATCTATCTATCTATCTATCTATCTATCTATCTATCTTTTCTTACTTTTTAAAACTGTTTAAACTAAATAAACTATTACCGTCAGGCTTTCACAAGCCAGCCTCAAAGTTTGTTCTCAAACTTTAAGAATCTAGTTATTCTTCTTCTGAGACTAAAAATTAAACTCTATCTCGTCCTAGGCCTTTCAAGCTATGACCATCAAACTCGGGTCAGACCTCCGAACTATTCTGACTCGAGTTGCTATATCCTTTCCGACTGATCCGACTTTCGGTTTCCCGAAAAACGTCCCGGGACCGTCGGAAAAATCCCATAGACGTAACATTGCATCAAACTTTGTGACCTAATAACTCCGCATCAGAATGTCACACAGACTTCTAACTGGGCTCATTTAACTCAGACTATCAAACTGCCAATGACTGATCACCTTCAAACTTTCTGGCCACGCCCTAGCAACCACTTTTGGACCCTAGAAACCGTCCCATAGACTTCCATTGCAAAAGACTCTCATTGACTTTACATTGGATCAAACTTTGTGAGCTCATAACTCTGCATCAGACTGTCCTACAGACTAATGATTGAGCTCATTTAACTCAGTCTAGCCAGCAGCCAATCACTGATGGCCTTTTAACTTTTTAGCCACACCCTAACAACCAGATACTGCACCCTAGCAACTGTCCCATAGACTGCCATTAAAGAGGTTCAGACTGATATTGTCATGCTGCAGTGTGATAGAGACATGGGGGTTGTTTTTAACTGTTCATACTGGCAAGAAGCTTTGATACATCATCAGTCTAAGCTGTCAATCAACTCCATAGCAACAAAACAGAGTAACCTAGCAACGATATGGCACCAGCTATATCTCAGCATCAGAACATCGTAGAGAGGCGGGGGTTGGCTTGTTTGACTCATGCTCGAACACCATCCATCTATCTATCTATCTATCTATCTATCTATCTATCTATCTATCTTTCTATCTATCTATCTATCTATCTATCTATCTATCTATCTATCTATCTATCTATCTATCTATCTATCTACCTCTATCTATCTATCTATCTATCTATCTATCTATCTATCTATCTATCCATCATGCTAACAACATGCTAATTCATGCTAGAATCATGCTAGCTACATGCTAATTCATGCTAGAATCATGCTAGTCACATGCTAATTCATGCTAGAATCATGCTAGTCACATGCTAATTCATGCTAGAATCATGCCAGTCACATGCTAATTCATACTAGAATCATGCTAACAACATGCTAATTCATGCTAGAATCATGCTAACAACATGCTTATTCATGCTAGAATCATGCTAGTAACATGCTAATTCATGTTAGAATCATGCTAACAACATGCTAATTCGTGCTAGAATCATGCTAGTAGCATGCTAATTCATGTTAGAATCATGCTAACAACATGCTAATTCATGCTAGAATCATGCTAGTAACATGCTAATTCATGATAGAATCATGCTAATTCATGCTAGAATCGTGCTAGTAACATGCTAATTCATACTAGAATCATGCTAGTAACATGCTAATTCATGCTAGAATCGTGCTAACAACATGCTAAATCATGCTAGAATCATGCTAACAACATGCTAAATCATGCTAGAATCATGCTAACAACATGCTAATTCATGCTAGAATCATGCTAACAACATGCTAATTTATGCTAGAATCATGCTAACATTATGCTAATTTATGCTAGAATCATGCTAACAACATCTATCTATCTATCTATCATCTATCTATCTATCTATCTATCTATCTATCTATCTATCTATCTATCTATCTATCTATCTATCTATCTATCTATCTTTTCATACTTTTTAAAACTGTTTAAATAAACTATTACCGTCAGGCTTTCACAAGCCAGCCTCAAAGTTTGTTCTCAAACTTTAAGAATCTAGTTATTTTTATTATTATTCTTCTTCTGAGACTAAAAATTAAACTCTATCTCGTCCTAGGCCTTTCAAGCTATGACCATCAAACTCGAGTCAGACCTCCGAACTATTCTGACTCGAGTTGCTATATCCTTTCCGACTGATCCGACTTTCGGTTTTCCGAAAAACGTCCCGGGACCGTCGAAAAAATCCCATAGACGTAACATTGGATCAAACTTTGTGACCTAATAACTCCGCATCAGAATGTCACACAGACTTCTAACTGGGCTCATTTAACTCAGACTATCAAACTGCCAATGACTGATCACCTTTAAACTTTCTGGCCACGCCCTAGCAACCACTTTTGGACCCTAGAAACCGTCCCATAGACTTCCATTGCAAAAGACTCTCATTGACTTTACATGGGATCAAACTTTGTGAGCTCATAACTCTGCATCAGACTGTCCTACAGACTAATGGCTGAGCTCATTTAACTCAGTCTAGCCAGCAGCCAATCACTGATGGCCTTTTAACTTTCTAGCCACACCCTAACAACCAGATACTGCACCCTAGCAACTGTCCCATAGACTGCCATTAAAGAGGTTCAGACTTATATTGTCATGCTGCAGTGTGATAGAGACATGGGGGTTGTTTTTAACTGTTCATACCGTCAAGAAGCTTTGATACATCATCAGTCTAAGCTGTCAATCAACTCCATAGCAGCAAAACAGACTAACCTAGCAACGATATAACAGCAGCTTTATCTCAGCATCAGAACATCGTAGAGAGGTGGGGGTTGGCTTGTTTGAATCAGGCTCGCACACCATCTATCTATCTATCTATCTATCTATCTATCTATCTATCTATCTATCTATCTATCTATCTATCTATCTATCTTTCTATCTTTCTATCTCTAACTATCTATCTAACTATCTATCTATCTATCTATCTATCTATCTATCTATATATCTATCTATCTATCCATCATGCTAACAACATGCTAATTCATGCTAGAATCATGCTAGTCACATGCTAATTCATGCTAGAATCATGCTAACAACATGCTAATTCATGCTACAATCATGCTAGTAACATGCTAATTCATGTTATAATCATGCTAACAACATGCTAATTCGTGCTAGAATCATGCTAGTAGCATGCTAATTCATGTTAGAATCATGCTAACAACATGCTAATTCATGCTAGAATCATGCTAGTAACATGCTAATTCATGTTGGAATCATGCTAACAACATGCTAATTCATGCTAGAATCATGCTAGTCACATGCTAATTCATTCTAGAATCATGCTAACAACATGCTAATTCATGCTAGAATCATGCTAGTCACATGCTAATTCATGCTAGAATCATGCTAGTAACATACTAATTCATGCTAGAATCATGCTAACAACATGCTAATTCATGCTAAAATCATGCTAGTAACATGCTAATTCATGCTAGAATCATGCTAACAACATGCTAATTTATGCTAGAATCGTTCTAATTCATGCTAAAATCATGCTAGTAACATGCTAATTCATGTTAAAATCATGCTAGGTACATGCTAATTCATGCTAGAATCATGCTAGTAACATGCTAATTCATGCTAGAATCATGCTAGTAACATGCTAATTCATACTAGAATCATGCTAGTAACATGCTAATTCATGCTAGAATTATGTTAACAACATGCTAATTCATGCTAGAATCATGCTAGTAACATGCTAATTCATGCTAGAATCATGCTAACAACATGCTAAATCATGCAAGAATCATGCTAATAACATGCTAAATCATGCTAGAATCATGCTAACAACATGCTAATTCATGCTAACAACATGCTAATTCATGCTAGAATCATGCTAACATTATGTTAATTCATGCTAGAATCATGCTAACAACATCTATCTATCTATCTATCTATCTATCCATCTATCTATCTATCTTTTTATACTTTTAAAAACTGTTTAAACTAAATTAACTATTACCGTCAGGCTTTCACAAGCCAGCCTCAAAGTTTGTTCTCAAACTTTAAGAATCTAGTTAGGCTGGCTTGTGTAGCAAGCCAGACTACTGTTATCCTATTAAACTTATTATTATTTTTCTATATTATTCTTCTTCTGAGACTAAAAATTAAACTCTATCTCCTCCTAGGCCATTCAAGCTATGACCATCAAACTTGGGTCAGACCTCCGAACTATTCTGACTCGAGTTGCTATATCCTTTCCGACTGATCCGACTTTCGGTTTCCCGAAAAACGTCCCGGGACCGTCGGAAAAATCCCATAGACGTAACATTGGATCAAACTTTGTGACCTCATAACTCCGCATCAGAATGTCACACAGACTTCTAACTGGGCTCATTTAACTCAGACTATCAAACTGCCAATGACTGATCACCTTTAAACTTTCTGGCCACGCCCTAGCAACCACTTTTGGACCCTAGAAACCGTCCCATAGACTTCCATTGCAAAAGACTCTCATTGACTTTACATGGGATCAAACTTTGTGAGCTCATAACTCTGCATCAGACTGTCCTACAGACTAATGGCTAGGCTCATTTAACTCAGTCTAGCCAGCAGCCAATCACCGATGGCCTTTTAACTTTCTAGCCACACCCTAACAACCAGATACTGCACCCTAGCAACTGTCCCATAGACTGCAATTAAAGAGGTTCAGACTGATATTGTCATGCTGCAGTGTGATAGAGACATGGGGGTTGTGTTTAACTGTTCATACTGGCAAGAAGCTTTGATACATCATCAGTCTAAGCTGTCAATCAACTCCATAGCAACAAAACAGACTAACCTAGCAACGATATAACAGCAGCTATATCTCAGCATCAGAACATCGTAGAGAGGCGGGGGTTGGCTTGTTTGACTCATGCTCGCACTCCATCTATCTATCTATCTATCTATCTATCTATCTATCTATCTATCTATCTATCTATCTATCTATCTATCTATCTATCTATCTATCTATCTCTATCTATCTATCTATCTATCTATCTATCTATCTATCTATCTATCTATCTACCTACCTCTATCTATCTATCTATCTATCTATCTATCTATCTATCTATCTATCTATCTATCTATCTATCTATCTATCTATCTACCTCTATCTATCTATCTATCTACCTACCTACCTCTATCTATCTATCTATCTATCTATCTATCTATCTATCTATCTATCTATCTATCTATCTATCTATCTATCTATCTATCTACCTCTATCTATCTATCTATCTATCTATCTATCTATCTATCTATCTATCCATCATGCTAGTTACATGCTAATTCATGCTAGAATCATGCTAGCCACATGCTAATTCATACTAGAATCATGCTAACAACATGCTAATTCATGCTAGAATCATGCTAGTCACATGCTAATTCATACTAAAATCATGCTAACAACATGCTAATTCATGCTAGAATCATGCTAGGCACATGCTAATACATGCTAGAATCATGCTAAAAACATGCTAATTCATGCTAGAATCATGCTAGTAACATGCTAATTCATGTTAGAATCATGCTAACAACAAACTAATTCATGCTAGAATCATGCTAGTAACATGCTAATTCATGCTAGAATCATGCTAACAACATGCTAATTCATGCTAGAATCATGCTAGTAGCATGCTAATTCTTGTTAGAATCATGCTAACAACATGCTAATTCATGCTAGAGTCATGCTAGTAACATGCTAATTCATGCTAGAATCATGCTAACGACATGCTAATTCATGCTAGAATCATGCTAGTAACATGCTAATTCTTGTTAGAATCATGCTAACAACGTGCTAATTCATGCTAGAATCATGCTAGTAACATGCTAATTCATGCTAGAATCATGCTAGTAACATGCTAAATCATGCTAGAATCATGCTAGTAAAATGCTTATTCATGCTAGAAGCATGCTAACAACATGCTAATTCATGCTAGAATCATGCTAGTAACATGCTAATTCATGCTAGAATCATGCTAGTAACATGCTAATTCATGCTAGAATTGTGCTAACAACATGCTAATTCATGCTAGAATCATGCTAACAACATGCTAATTCATGCTAGAATCATGCTAGTAACATGCTAATTCATACTAAAATCATGCTAACAACATGCTAATTAATGCTAAAAATCATGCTAGTAACATGCTAATTCATGCTAAAATCATGCTAACAACATGCTATTTCACGTTAAAATCATGCTAATAACATGCTAATCTATCTATCTATCTATCTATCTATCTATCTATCTATCTATCTATCTATCTATCTATCTATCTATCTATCTATCTATCTATCTTTTCATACTTTTTAAAACTGTTTAAACTAAATAAACTATTACCGTCAGGCTTTCACAAGCCAGCCTCAAAGTTTGTTCTCAAACTTTAAGAATCTAGTTAATATTATTATTCTTCTTCTGAGACTAAAAATTAAACTCTATCTCGTCCTAGGCCTTTCAAGCTATGACCATCAAACTTGGGTCAGACCTCCGAACTATTCTGACTCGAGTTGCTATATCTTTTCCGACTGATCCGACTTTCGGTTTTCCGAAAAACGTCCCGGGACCGTCGGAAAAATCCCATAGACTTAACATTGGATCAAACTTTGTGACCTCATAACTCCGCATCAGAATGTCACACAGACTTCTAACTGGGCTCATTTAACTCAGACTATCAAACTGCCAATGACTGACCACCTTTAAACTTTCTGGCCACGCCCTAGCAACCACTTTTGGACCCTAGAAACCGTCCCATAGACTTCCATTGCAAAAGACTTTCATTGACTTTACATGGGATCAAACTTTGTGAGCTCATAACTCTGCATCAGACTGTCCTACAGACTAATGGCTGAGCTCATTTAACTCAGTCTAGCCAGCAGCCAATCACCGATGGCCTTTTAACTTTCTAGCCACACCCTAACAACTAGATACTGCACCCTAGCAACTGTCCCATAGACTGCAATTAAAGAGGTTCAGACTGATATTGTCATGCTGCACTGTGATAGAGACATGGGGGTTGTTTTTAACTGTTCATACTGGCAAGAAGCTTTGATACATCATCAGTCTAAGCTGTCAATCAACTCCATAGCAACAAAACAGACTAACCTAGCAACGATATGGCACCAGCTATATCTCAGCATCAGAACATCGTAGAGAGGCGGGGGTTGGCTTGTTTGACTCATGCTCTTACACCATCTATCTATCTATCTATCTATCTATCTATCTATCTATCTATCTATCTATCTATCTATCTATCTATCTATCTATCTATCTATCTATATCTATCTATCTATCCATCTATCTACCTATATCTATCTATCTATCTATCTATCTATCTATCTATCTATCTATCTATCTATCTATCTATCTATCTCTATCTATCTATCTATCTATCTATCTATCTATCTATCTATCTATCTATCTATCTATCCATCTATCTATCTACCTCTATCTATCTATCTATCGATCTATCTACCTATATCTATCTATCTATCTATCTATCTATCTATCTATCTATCTATCTATCTATCTATCTATCTATCTATCTATCTATCTACCTCTATCTATCTATCTATCTATCTATCTATCTATCTATCTATCTACCTATATCTATCTATCTATCTATCTATCTATCTATCTATCTATCTATCTATCTATCTATCTATCTATCTATCTATCTACCTATATCTATCTATCTATCTATCTATCTATCTATCTATCTATCTATCTATCTATCTATCTATCTATCTATCTATCTATCTACCTACCTATATCTATCTATCTATCTATCTATCTATCTATCTATCTATCTATCTATCTATCTATCTATCTATATATCTATCTACCTACCTATATCTATCTATCTATCTATCTATCTATCTATCTATCTATCTATCTATCTATCTATCTATCTATCTATCTATCTATCTACCTACCTATATCTATCTATCTATCTATCTATCTATCTATCTATCTATCTATCTATCTATCTATATATCTATCTACCTACCTATATCTATCTATCTATCTATCTATCTATCTATCTATCTATCTATCTATCTATCTATCTATCTATCTATCTATCTATCTATCTATCTATCCATCATGCTAAGAACATGCTAATTCATGCTAGAATCATGCTAGTTACATGCTAATTCATGGTAGAATCATGCTAGTAACATGCTAATTCATGCTAGAATCATGCTAACAACATGCTAATTCATGCTAGAATCATGCTAACAACATGCTAATTCATGCTAGAATCATGCTAGTAACATGTTAATTCATGCTAGAATCATGCTAACAACATGCTAATTCATGCTAAAATCATGCTAGTAACATGCTAATTTATGCTAGAATCATGCTAACAACATGCTAATTCATGATAGAATCGTGTTAGTAACATGCTAATTCATGCTAGAATCATGCTAGTAACATGCTAATTCATGCTAGAATCGTGCTAACAACATGCTAATTTATGCTAGAATCATGCTAGTTACATGCTAATTCATGCTAGAATCATGCTAGTAACATGCTAATTCATGCTAGAATCATGCTAGTAACATGCTAAATCATGCTAAAATCATGCTAACAACATGCTAATTCATGCTAGAATCATGCTAATTAATGCTAAAATTATGCTAGTAACATGCTAATTCATGCTAGAATCATGCTAGTAACATGCTAATTCATGCTAGAATCGTGCTAACAACATGCTAATTCATGCTAGAATCGTGCTAGTAACATGCTAATTCATGCTAGAATCATGCTAGTAACATACTAATTCATGCTATAATCGTGCTAACAACATGCTAATTCATGCTAGAATCGTGCTAGTAACATGCTAATTCATGCTAGAATCGTGCTAGTAACATGGTAAGTCATGCTAGAATCGTGCTAACAACATGCTAATTCATGCTAGAATCGTGCTAACAACATGCTAATTCATGCTAGAATCGTGCTAGTAACATGCTAATTCATGCTAGAATCATGCTAGTAACATACTAATTCATGCTATAATCGTGCTAACAACATGCTAATTCATGCTAGAATCGTGCTAGTAACATGCTAATTCATGCTAGAATCGTGCTAGTAACATGGTAAGTCATGCTAGAATCGTGCTAACAACATGCTAATTCATGCTAGAATCGTGCTAACAACATGCTAATTCATGCTAGAAACGTGCTAGTAACTTGCTAATTCATGCTAGAATCATGCTAGTAACATGCCAATTCATGCTAGAATCATGCTAACAACATGCTAATTCATGCTAAAATCATGCTAACAATATTCTAATTTATGCTAAAATCATGCTAGTAACATGCTAATTCATGCTATAATTGTGCTAGCAACATGCTAATTTATGCTAGAATCATGCTAACAACATGCTAATTCATGCTAAAATCATGCTAACAACTTGGTAATTCACGCTAGAATCATGCTAACAACATGCTAATTCACGTTAGAATCATGCTAATACCATGCTAATCTATCTATCTATCTATCTATCTATCTATCTATCTATCTATCTATCTATCTATCTATATCTATCTATCTATCTATCTATCTATCAATCTTTTCATACTTTTAAAAACTGTTTAAACTAAATTAACTATTACCGTCAGGCTTTCACAAGCCAGCCTCAAAGTTTGTTCTCAAACTTTAAGAATCTAGTTAATTAGGCTGGCTTGTGTAGCAAGCCAGACTACTGTTATCCTATTAAACTTAATATTATTAGGCTGGCTTGTGTAGCAAGCCAGACTACTGTTATCCTATTAAACTTATTATTAGGCTGGCTTGTGTAGCAAGCCAGACTACTGTTATCCTATTAAACTTATTATTATTAATATTATTATTCTTCTTCTGAGACTAAAAATTAAACTCTATCTCGTCCTAGGCCTTTCAAGCTATGACCATCAAACTCGGGTCAGACGTCCGAACTATTCTGACTCGAGTTGCTATATCTTTTCCGACTGATCCGACTTTCGGTTTTCCGAAAAACGTCCCGGGACCGTCGGAAAAATCCCATAGACTTAACATTGGATCAAACTTTGTGACCTCATAACTCCGCATCAGAATGTCACACAGACTTCTAACTGGGCTCATTTAACTCAGACTATCAAACTGCCAATGACTGACCACCTTTAAACTTTCTGGCCACGCCCTAGCAACCACTTTTGGACCCTAGAAACCGTCCCATAGACTTCCATTGCAAAAGACTCTCATTGACTTTACATGGGATCAAACTTTGTGAGCTCATAACTCTGCATCAGACTGTCCTACAGACTAATGGCTGAGCTCATTTAACTCAGTCTAGCCAGCAGCCAATCACCGATGGCCTTTTAACTTTCTAGCCACACCCTAACAACTAGATACTGCACCCTAGCAACTGTCCCATAGACTGCAATTAAAGAGGTTCAGACTGATATTGTCATGCTGCAGTGTGATAGAGACATGGGGGTTGTTTTTAACTGTTCATACTGGCAAGAAGCTTTGATACATCATCAGTCTAAGCTGTCAATCAACTCCATAGCAACAAAACAGACTAACCTAGCAACGATATGGCACCAGCTATATCTCAGCATCAGAACATCGTAGAGAGGCGGGGGTTGGCTTGTTTGACTCATGCTCTTACACCATCTATCTATCTATCTATCTATCTATCTATCTATCTATCTATCTATCTATCTATCTATCTATCTATCTATCTATCTAT
>NC_141031.1:29842500-29850000 GCF_052040795.2 Danio rerio | reverse complement strand
CTCTATCTCGTCCTAGGCCATTCAAGCTATGACCATCAAACTCGGGTCAGACCTCCGAACTATTCTGACTCGAGTTGCTATATCCTTTCCGACTGATCCGACTTTCGGTTTTCCTAAAAACGTCCCGGGACCGTCGGAAAAATCCCATAGACGTAACATTGGATCAAACTTTGTGACCTCATAACTCCGCATCAGAATGTCACACAGACTTCTAACTGGGCTCATTTAACTCAGACTATCAAACTGCCAATGACTGACCACCTTTAAACTTTCTGGCCACGCCCTAGCAACCACTTTTGGACCCTAGAAACCGTCCCATAGACTTCCATTGCAAAATACTCTCATTGACTTTACATGGGATCAAACTTTGTGAGCTCATAACTCTGCATCAGACTGTCCTACAGACTAATGATTGAGCTCATTTAACTCAGTCTAGCCAGCAGCCAATCACTGATGGCCTTTTAACTATCTAGCCACACCCTAACAACCAGATACTGCACCCTAGCAACTGTCCCATAGACTGCCATTAAAGAGGTTCAGACTGATATTGTCATGCTGCAGTGTGATAGAGACATGGGGGTTGTTTTTAACTGTTCATACTGGCAAGAAGCTTTGATACATCATCAGTCTAAGCTGTCAATCAACTCCATAGCAACAAAACAGACTAACCTAGCAACGATATAATAGCAGCTATATCTCAGCATCAGAACATCGTAGAGAGGCGGGGGTTGGATTGTTTGAATCAGGCTCGCACACCATCTATCTATCTATCTATCTATCTATCTATCTATCTATCTATCTATCTATCTATCTATCTATCTATCTATCTATCTATCTATCTATCTATCTATCTATCTATCTACCTCTATCTATCTACCTACCTACCTCTATCTATCTATCTATCTATCTATCTATCTATCTATCTATCTATCTATCTATCTATCTATCTATCTATCTATCTACCTACCTACCTCTATCTATCTATCTATCTATCTATCTATCTATCTATCTATCTATCTATCTATCTATCTATCTATCTATCTATCTACGTACCTCTATTTATCTACCTACCTACCTCTATCTATCTATCTATCTATCTATCTATCTATCTATCTATCTATCTATCTATCTATCTATCTATCTATCTATCTATCTACCTCTATCTATCTATCTATCTATCTATCTATCTATCTATCTATCTATCTATCTGTCCATCATGCTAACAACATGCTAATTCATGCTAGAATCATGCTAGTTACATGCTAATTCATGCTAGAATCATGCTAGTCACATGCTAATTCATGCTAGAATCATGCCAGTCACATGCTAATTCATACTAGAATCATGCTAACAACATGCTAATTCATGCTAGAATCATGCTAGTCACATGCTAATTCATGCTAGAATCATGCTAACAACATGCTAATTCATGCTAGAATCATGCTAGTTACATGCTAATTCATGTTAGAATCATGCTAACAACATGCTAATTTGTGCTAGAATCATGCTAGTAGCATGCTAATTCATGTTAGAATCATGCTAACAACATGCTAATTCATGCTAGAATCATGCTAGGAACATGCTAATTCATGCTAGAATCATGCTAACAACATGCTAATTCAAGCTAGAATCATGCTAGTCACATGCTAATTCATGCTAGAATCATGCTAACAGCATGCTTATTTATGCTAGAATCATGCTAACAACATGCTAATTCATGCTAGAATCATGCTAACAACATGTTAATTCATGCTAGAATCATGCTAGTCAAATGCTAATTCATGCTAGGATCATGCTAACAACATGCTAATTCATGCTAGAATCATGCTAATAACATGCTAATTCATGTTAGAATCATGCTAACAACATGCTAATTCATGCTAGAATCATGCTAGTAACATGCTAATTCATGCTAGAAGCATGCTAACAACATGCTAATTTATGCTAGAATCATGCTAGTAGCATGCTATTTCATGCTAGAATCTTGCTAGTAACATGCTAAATCATGCTAGAATCATGCTAACAACATGCTAATTAATGCTAGAATCATGCTAACAACATGCTAATTCATGCTAGAATTGTGCTAATTCATGCTAAAATCATGCTAGTAACATGCTAATTCATGTTAAAATCATGCTAGGTACATGCTAATTCATGCTAGAATCATGCTAGTAACATGCTAATTCATGCTAGAATCGTGCTAACAACATGCTAATTCATTTTAAAATCATGCTAACAACATGCTAATTCATGCTAAAATCATGCTAGTAACATGCTAATTCATGCTAAAATCATGCTAACAACATGCTAATTCATGCTAAAATCATGCTAGTAACATGCTAATTCATGCTAGAATCATGCTAACAACATGCTAATTCACGTTAAAATCATGGTAATAACATGCTAATCTATCTATCTATCTATCTATCTATCTATCTATCTATCTATCTATCTATCTATCTATCTATCTATCTATCTATCTATCTATCTATCTATCTATCTATCATCTATCTATCTATTCTTACTTTTTAAAACTGTTTAAACTAAATAAACTATTACCGTCAGGCTTTCACAAGCCAGCCTCAAAGTTTGTTCTCAAACTTTAAGAATCTAGTTATTATTCTTCTTCTGAGACTAAAAATTAAACTCTATCTCGTCCTAGGCCTTTCAAGCTATGACCATCAAACTCGGGTCAGACCTCCGAACTATTCTGACTCGAGTTGCTATATCTTTTCCGACTGATCCGACTTTCGGTTTTCCGAAAAACGTCCCGGGACCGTCGAAAAAATCCCATAGACGTAACATTGGATCAAACTTTGTGACCTCATAACTCCGCATCAGAATGTCACACAGACTTCTAACTGGGCTCATTTAACTCAAACTATCAAACTGCCAATGACTGGTCACCTTTAAACTTTCTGGCCACGCCCTAGCAACCACTTTTGGACCCTAGAAACCGTCCCATAGACTTCCATTGCAAAAGACTCTCATTGACTTTACATTGGATCAAACTTTGTGAGCTCATAACTCTGCATCAAACTGTCCTACAGACTAATGGCTGAGCTCATTTAACTCAGTCTAGCCAGCAGCCAATCACTGATGGCCTTTAAACTTTCTAGCCACACCCTAACAACCAGATACTGCACCCTAGCAACTGTCCCATAGACTGCCATTAAAGAGGTTCAGACTGATATTGTCATGCTACAGTGTGATAGAGACATAGGGGTTGTCTTTAACTGTTCATACTGGCAAGAAGCTTTGATACATCATCAGTCTAAGCTGTCAATCAACTCCATAGCAACGAACAGACTAACCTAGCAACGATATAACACCAGCTATATCTCAGCATCAGAACATCGTAGAGAGGCGGGGGTTGGCTTGTTTGACTCATCCTCGCACACTATCTATCTATCTATCTATCTATCTATCTATCTATCTATCTATCTATAAATCTATCTATCTATCTATCTATCTATCTATCTATCTATCTATCTATCTATCTATCTATCTATCTATCTATCTATCTATCTATCTACATCTTTCTATCTATCTATCTATCTATCTATCTATCTATCTATCTATCTACATCTATCTATCTATCTATCTATCTATCTATCTATCTATCTATCTATCTATCTATCTATAAATCTATCTATCTATCTATCTATCTATCTATCTATCTATCTATCTATCTATCTATCTATCTATCTACATCTTTCTATCTATCTATCTATCTATCTATCTATCTATAAATCTATCTATCTATCTATCTATCTATCTATCTATCTATCTATCTATCTATCTACATCTTTCTATCTATCTATCTATCTATCTACATCTATCTATCTATCTATCTATCTATCTATCTATCTATCTATCTATCTATCTATCTATCTAGCTATCTATCTATCTATCTACATCTTTCTATCTATCTATCTATCTATCTATCTATCTATCTATCTATCTATCTATCTATCTATCTATCTATCTATCTATCTATCTATCCATCATGCTAACAACATGCTAATTCATGCTAGAATCATGCTAGTTACATGCTAATTCATGCTAGAATCATGCTAGTCACATGTTAATTTATGCTAGAATCATGCTAGTCACATGCTAATTCATGCTAGAATCATGCTAACAACATGCTAATTCATGCTATAATCATGCTAGTCACATGCCAATTCATGCTAGAATCATGCTAACAACATGCTATTTCATGCTAGAATAATGCTAGTAACATGCTAATTCATGTTAGAATCATGCTAACAACATGCTAATTCATGCTAGAATCATGCTAGTAGCATGCTAATTCATGTTAGAATCATGCTAACAACATGCTAATTCATGCTAGAATCATGCTAGTAACATGCTAATTCATGCTAGAATCATGCTAGTCACATGCCAATTCATGCTAGAATCATGCTAACAACATGCTAATTCATGCTAGAATCATGCTATTAACATGCTAATTCATGTTAGAATCATGCTAACAACATGCTAATTCATGCTAGAATCATGCTAGTAGCATGCTTATTCATGTTAGAATCATGCTAACAACATGCTAATTCATGCTAGAATCATGCTAGTAACATGCTAATTCATGCTAGAATCATGCTAACAACATGCTAAATCATGCTAGAATCATGCTAGTCAAATGCTAATTCATGCTAGAATCATGCTAACAACATGCTAATCCATGCTAGAATCATGCTAGTAACATGCTAATTCATGCTAGAATCATGCTAGTAACATACTAATTCATGCTAGAATCATGCTAACAACATGCTAATTCATGCTAGAAGCATGCTAGTAACATGCTAATTCATGCTAGAATCATGCTAACAACATGCTAATTCATGCTAGAATCGTGCTAATTCATGCTAAAATCATGCTAGTAACATGCTAATTCATGTTAAAATCATGCTAGGTACGTGCTAATTCATGCTAGAATCATGCTAACAACATGCTAGTTCATGCTAGAATCATGCTAACAACATGCTAATTCATGCTAGAATCATGCTAGTCACATGCTAATTCATGCTAGAATCATGCTAGTCAAATGCTAATTCATGCTAGAATCATGCTAACAACATGCTAATTCATGCTAGAATCATGGTAGTAACATGCTAATTCATGCTAGAATCATGCTAGTAACATACTAATTCATGCTAGAATCATGCTAACAACATGCTAATTCATGCTAGAATCATGCTAGTAACATACTAATTCATGCTAGAATTATGCTAACAACATGTTAATTCATGCTAGAATCGTGCTAATTCATGCTAAAATCATGCTAGTAACATGCTAATGCATAATGGAATTGTGCTAAAAACATGCTAATTCATGCTAGAATCACGCTAACAACATGCTAATTCATGCTAGAATCATGCTAGTAACATGCTAATTCATGCTAACAACATGCTAATTCATGCTAAAATCATGCTAGTAAAATGCTAATTCATGCTAGAATCATGCTAACAACATGCTATTTCACGCTAAAATCATGCTAATAACATGCTAATCTATCTATCTATCTATCTTTTCATACTTTTAAAAACTGTTTAAACTAAATAAACTATTCCCGTCAGGCTTTCACAAGCCAGCCTCAAAGTTTGTTCTCAAACTTTAAGAATCTAGTTAGGCTGGCTTGTGTAGCAAGCCAGACTACTGTTATCCTATTAAACTTATTATTATTATTAGGCTGGCTTGTGTAGCAAGCCAGACTACTGTTATCCTATTAAACTTATTATTATTATTAATATTATTATTCTTCTTCTGAGACTAAAAATTAAACTCTATCTCGTCCTAGGCCTTTCAAGCTATGACCATCAAACTCGGGTCAGACCTCCGAACTATTCTGACTCGAGTTGCTATATCCTTTCCGACTGATCCGACTTTCGGTTTTCCGAAAAACGTCCCGGGACCGTCGGAAAAATCCCATAGACATAACATTGGATCAAACTTTGTGACCTCATAACTCCGCATCAGAATGTCACACAGACTTCTAACTGGGCTCATTTAACTCAGACTATCAAACTGCCAATGACTGACCACCTTTAAACTTTCTGGCCACGCCCTAGCAACCACTTTTGGACCCTAGAAACCGTCCCATAGACTTCCATTGCAAAATACTCTCATTGACTTTACATGGGATCAAACTTTGTGAACCCATAACTCTGCATCAGACTGTCCTACAGACTAATGATTGAGCTCATTTAACTCAGTCTAGCCAGCAGCCAATCACTGATGGCCTTTTAACTTTCTAGCCACACCCTAACAACCAGATACTGCACCCTAGCAACTGTCCCATAGACTGCCATTAAAGAGGTTCAGACTGATATTGTCATGCTGCAGTGTGATAGAGACATGGGGGTTGTGTTTAACTGTTCATACGGGCAAGAAGCTTTGATACATCATCAGTCTAAGCTGTCAATCAACTCCATAGCAACAAAACAGACTAACCTAGCAACGATATAATAGCAGCTATATCTCAGCATCAGAACATCGTAGAGAGGCGGGGGTTGGCTTGTTTGAATCAGGCTCGCACACCATCTATCTATCTATCTATCTATCTATCTATCTATCTATCTATCTATCTATCTATCTATCTATCTATCTATCTATCTATCTATCTATCTATCTATCTATCTATCTATCTATCTACCTCTACCTATCTATCTATCTATCTATCTATCTATCTCTAACTATCTATCTATCTATCTATCTATCTATCTATCTATCTATCTATCTATCTATCTATCATCTATCTATCTATCTATCTATCTATCTATCTATCTATCTATCTATCTATCTATTTATCTATTTATCTATCTCTAACTATCTATCTATCTATCTATCTATCTATCTATCTCTAACTATCTATCTATCTATCTATCTATCTATCTATCTATCTATCTATCTATCTATCTATCTATCTATCTATCTATCTATCTATTTATCTATTTATCTATCTCTAACTATCTATCTATCTATCTATCTATCTATCTATCTATCTATCTATCTATCTATCTATCTATCTATCTATCTATCTATCTACCTCTATCTATCTATCCATCATGCTAACAACATGCTAATTCATGCTAGAATCATGCTAGTTACATGCTAATTCATGCTAGAATCATGCTAGTCACATGCTAATTCATGCTAGAATCATGCTAGTTACATGCTAATTTATGCTAGAATCATGCTAGTCACATGCTAATTCATGCTAGAATCATGCCAGTCACATGCTAATTCATACTAGAATCATGCTAACAACATGCTAATTCATGCTAGAATCATGCTAGTCACATGCTAATTCATGCTAGAATCATGCTAACAACATGCTAATTCATGTTAGAATCATGCTAGTAGCATGCTAATTCATGTTAGAATCATGCTAACAACATGCTAATTCATGCTAGAATCATGCTAGTCACACGCTAATTCATGCTAGAATCATGCTAGTCAAATGCTAATTCATGCTAGAAT
>NC_141031.1:29327500-29442500 GCF_052040795.2 Danio rerio | reverse complement strand
TTTAGCACATTGCAACAGTGGGTTATCACTTCTGGGGATGAGGACTTATTGCAGTAAAAAGTAGCATTTCTTTTTACCCAATAAATGCACTGATAATATCCACAGATTTTTTTAAATAGTCAATCAAATTAGTTTAAACTAATAAAAATGCAACAACTATTTGTTTTAAAAAAAACTAATTTAAATCAATTTTAAAATAAGTTTTGCTTAAGTTGCACACTAATTTTATTTTGTATAAATATCATTATAACTATTGGCCCTCCTCATGCTGACAAGCAAAAACAAAATTACATGATGTCACAAGCGAGTGCACCTGAAAAGACATGAACAGCACTCCTCATAGAGCTTGAGAAGCAAACAGTTCTTTATGTTCTATATAATTTTTAAAATAAAGACTTGCAGATTAAGGAAAATGCATGGGAGGAAATTGCTGCGGGCATTGAAAAGTGAAAATGCAATGTGTATTTAAGACAGTTCCAGTGGTGGAAAGAGTTTAAAAAAATCATGCTCAAGTAAAAGTACCATGACTTGCCCAAAAATGTAGTGAAAGTAGAGTAAAAGTATCTGTTTTAATATTAGTCAAGGAATGATTAAAAAGTAGCCATTTTATAAGTTCTTACGCATAGTGAGTACTATATATTACTCTTTGAAAAGCTGACTATACATGCAATTTGTGCATTTGTTTGTAAACAAAACATTCTGTAGTGCATTTAGTTATTGTTTAAGACTATTTGGTGATTTCAGTCATCATACAGTAAATATCCACCAGCATTATCAGTGATGTGCAGTCTAAAGTCTCTGGATCATTGCATGTAAAGACTTTGGACATCTTCTTGGACACTTTTAATGCTTCCAAGTGGTTTATAAAGCACCCGTGTCTGGAGGATGTTCAGTATGATGCGAATTACTGTTTATTTGTGACTTGATTGGACGGGAATCACAAGACTGATTTTCTACTCAACTAATCCCCATGGGCAGGAACAAATTAATTAGTGACTGCAGGGTAAAGCAAAGTAGTAGAGTAAAAGTACCGATACAGCATTAAAATTTACTCAAGAGAAAGTAAAAGTAAACATTTTTAAAACTACTTAGTAAATTACAATTTGTGAGAAAAACTACTCAACTACAGTAATTTAAGTATTTGTAATCTGTTATTTTACACCACTGAATACATTCGTACTGTTACTAGATCAAATAGTCAGCTGCGCGCTGCACACGCTCTGCTTCAGCTCTGCTTGTGCATGCATATAAAATAGTCTACCCGTTCAGACAATACGTGCAGGTTGTGGTTTCTGTTTGGGTCATCACCACATACTGTTTCGGCCATTTTATTTTGGTCCTAAAAATCTTTCTGCCTTTTTCGGCTGAAAATTTTTAGCGGGCGAGGTTTCTGTGCATCCCTATTATTAAAAAAAAAAAAAAACTATTCAAATGGGTGAGAAATACTTCTCCAAAACTGTTTAACTAACAATTTACGGTATTTACATTTACAGTTTAAAGTTCTCCTTCTGACAAATTATATCCTGTTCAAGCCTTTTGTGTTTGTGCAGAGCCAATTAGTGTATTTAAGAAAACAACATTTCTTTTGTGTTTATAATATCACGCTTTCTTCCATTTCATATAAGTGGGTTTTTGAATTGTACATGCAATTATTTATCTGCTTATTTTGGAAAGGATTATCCTCTAAAAGGGGGAAAAACTGTGCTCCTTCACATCCAAATGTGTGAAAACTAGCTAAGTGGGTTGAAGGAAAGCGATGCAGCTCTCTTTAGCTTTGGACACAGCTGGAAAGAATGACTGATACAGCACTTGAGGTTTTCCCATAATGCCTCTCTTCTCACTAATTGTGCTCGGTTTCCTCTTAATCCAGCCCGAATCTACACCACATCACAGCCGTTCGAGTTTAACAAGTATGCCACAGCAATACTTCCCAATATCTTAGTCTTGTTGGCACACATATTAGCCGTGCCATGTTGTTGTGTACCAGTGTCTGCTTTCACTCTTTCTCTAATCTGCTACAAAGAGATGCTGGGAATGTGGAGCAGCCAAACACTAGGCACGGGCGATGTGGACTTTAAACTATATCACAATATTTTCTGATATAGTTTAAATATCATTATATCAGTGATGAAAAATGATATTGTATGTACTGTATCCACTGAGAAACAAAAAATAGGTCTTTTGAGAGCAGTATTTTCTTTATGTATATTTTGAACAGTGTTTTTTTAACATTATAAAGTGAATTTGGAGTAAAACTGTCAGTAAATCTCGTTTGCTATGGTCTCTTGTCAATGTTTTTGGATGTTTTTTGAGCATCTGCAGTGTAGCGAGGTGCTGAGTGCTATTTTATGTGGAAAAACACTGTGCCCATCAGTGTCACATTTGAGCTAGCAAACAATCAACAAAAAATGAAAGAGCTTGTGTTTGTGCACCGCAAAAATGCTTGTAGTTAAAGGCCTTGATCACACAGAATTTGCTTTTTGCTTGGAGGAACTAGAGATGTACGATTCTGGCTAAAACGAGAATCGCAATTTTTTTTTGCTTAAAATAAAGATCATGATTTTCTCACGATTCTGTTTATGTAAAATAAAGGTATGGTAAAAACAAACATATGGCACAACATCGATAATAATATTATGTGTAGGTCTACTGGTTTCTATAAATAATTCTTTTCTACTTATAATAATTCTGATGATGAATTATTATGTTTGAGATATATGCTTGCAATCTGTCATATTAGACAATTTTATTCACTGGTAAAATCAGACATTTGCCATTATCAGATTATATTCAACAACATATAGGCTAGAGTAGTTATACTTACACTGTAAACATTTATTTTCATGCACAACTGTGGGTTCGCTATGAAAGAAAAAAACATTATCAAATGCTTGTCGTAATCATAACTCTAAAATGCGATATGATCATTTAAATGATGTGCACACTTTCGGTTTCATTTTGACTGCTAAGTGCTTGTTCATACTTTGCGCGCGGCTCGCAAACGATCACTCTGTGCCACAAACTGAATATTATTTACATCTGTATTACCTGCTACTCGCAACATATGCAGGTTCTTTTCCCCTTAAGTAGAAGCGCGCACGTCTATCACTAAGTAGAGAGCGCGCGCACCCTCTCTGTGATAACAGCTCACGGTCAGCAGCTCACGTCACGTGACGATTTCCTAGCCGCGAAACATCTTTATATGAAGACAAAAATGACATTTTTTAGGTGAATTACACCTTAAAAATACATTATGTGACTCATTCAACATCATTTGGAGGTGTCAATGTCACTGAGCAACGTGTGTGAAACAATGAAAAGACTCGTCCAGCCACCTTTTCTTCTCTCCTGAACTTGAAAATATGATTGGCAGAATCGTAGAAATGCTGGAAAATGCTTGGCAGTCTATAGCTCTTGATACTCTTAGGTGGGGCTTCTTTCGCCATATTGCCCGTTACACTTTTCCCCATTCAAAACTATACAAGCAAATGGGGCTGGGCGGTTATCCAATATCTTTCATATCGATATAGTTTAAGGCCACATGTGTGCATTCTGCGTGAAACAGACCACTTCAAGGTACAGTTGAAGTCAGAATTATTAGCCCCCTTTTGATTTTTATTTTCTTTTTCAAATATTTCCCAAATTATTTTTAACAGAGCAATGAAATTTTCACAGTATGTCTGATAATATTTTTTCTTCTGGAGAAAGTCTTATTTGTTTTATTTAGAATAAAAGCAGTTATTAATTTTTTTAAAAACATTTTAAGAACAAAATTATTAGCCCCTTTAAGCAAATTTTTTTTTTTGATAATCTACAGAACAAACCATTGTTATACAGTAACTTGACTAATTACCCTAACCTGCCTAGTTCACCTTATTAACCTAGTTGAGCTTTTTAATGTCACTTTAAGCTGTATAGAAGTGCCTTGAAAAATATCTTGTAAAATATTATTTACTGTCATCATGGAAAAGATAAAATAAATCAGTTATTAGAAATAAGTTTTTAAAACTATTATGCTTAGAAATGTGCTGAAACAATCTTCCCAGAACAGAAATTGGGGAAAAAAATAAACGGGGGCGCTAATAATTCAGGGGAGCTAAAAATTCTGACTTCAACTGTAGCATGCAAGCTCACTTGCACAACTGAGCGCATGCACAAATGAATGATTCACTCCATACGTCATACAAAAGATTTGTTCAAAATGAACGAATCATTCAAGAATGACCCATCACTGATACGACATGGAGGAACATGCAGTGCCGGTATTGTATCAAAAAACTTTTTATCGATCATTTCTTCTGCAACTGACAGCAAAAACGAACATAGAAGCTTTGTCATATTGACAAGCAGCACCTGAATGTGTTCACAAGAATTTAAAATGCCAAAATGAAACCACCTCATATTCACTGATAATAAGTTCAGTATTTATTACACGACGGTCTCTTCTTTACGTTTACACTATAACACATTTAGCTCTGCATTCTGGTCTGTTATAATGACTGTTCCATTTATATGCTTTACCAGCATTTTATCAAAGTAGTCTGAAACAGTTTTGTTACTTCTCATATCTATAGTCTATTCATTTTCATCTCCTTATTTGATGTTTAGTAACACAAGTTTAGTCAAAACAAAACAAAAAATGTAGGATTTTGTACATTTAGTGAAAGACTTATCTTTAGATATCTTCAATATGTGCACTGTTTACTAATTGTGCACAATACACACATGTAATTATGTTTGTACAAAAAGCATATACAGCTAATTTAATTGTTGTTTATAAATCACACAACTGTGGTATACAGGATTACTTATAACAACACTGTATATGTGACATAAAACACTGTGTGTTTCATATTTACAATGCGGTTCTTTTCTATCCTACAAGACTATTTGTTGTTACTATTTAAGTTTGTTACTTTTTTGCTCTGACAATGTAGCTGTTCTCTATGGTTCTGTTTACTTTGTTATTTGCAAAACAGCACAGTAGTGCTGTGTATAGTGTATAGTAAGCAGGAAAAAAAACTGTACTACATTTTATTTATCAAAGATTTTGTTTATAATTTGAAATGTTGTGCAACTTATAGTTTTAAGCTGGAAAAAACCTGTACTGTATTTTATTTATCAAAGATTTTGTGCAGCTATAAATTTTTGTGCAGCTGTTTATTTGTAAACAGGGAGAGAAACCTCTGTGTTTGAATTATATTTTGCTCAAAAACGGTTTAATAAAATTTTAGTAAAGGTTTTGACTCTCAAGTAACCATTTATGGGAAAATGTCGGATATATATTGTATACTGTCATTCCTCCTAAAAATACACAGATATGAATTTTTGCCCACATAGCCCAGCTCTACCAGCAACATAAAAAGCGTTGTGCACATCTTTTTTTCTTGTCAACAAAAATAGCAGCGTAGTGCATCTCGTGTTCTCAGAACGAAAAAGCGTGTTTGGTGTAATCGGCCCCTAAATAACAAAAAAAAAAAAATGTGAACAAAAAAATCTGTGTAGTGCGCTAAGACGCCTGTTAAGGGTTTTAAAAATGCGATGCTACCATTGGCAACAAGAGAAAACAAATGCTCAGTTCAAGAAAAAAATGCTTCGGTGAACACCCACCCTAATCCTGATTGTGGAGAGAATTTTTACAGATATTTGCGGATCAAAAAATGTTGCTCATACCTACCAGACACTATGAAGTCCATCTTACAAAGAGTTCACTATGACAGTGAGTGGCTACTGCAAAGACAGTCTGCAGCTCTGGGGACCTGCAGCTCCATCGAGCGCCAGCGTCTGGCTTGTTTGTTTTTTTTAATGTGAGCGATAGTTACAGAGCTCAGTCCAAGCACCTGTGCCCTGTTAAAGTGAGTGTTGTAAAGCCGCAGTAATATATATGGTGACTTTACTACTGTTTGGTGAAGCTGGCCTTAGACAGCCAGGTCTCAAAATCATTAATTATTAAAAGCCACTGAAGTTGCTACTGCCTCCTATAAATAAAGGCTCCCTCAGGGTTATGAGAGATCTGAGGTAGACCAGTGAACAGAGCGGCAGGGAGAGAAAGATAGCCTCTCAGTCGGATTTACACCTTTACATTAGAAAAAAAAGGTGAACTGTTTCCACATTTGACAAAATCTATAATTATCATGATTTTTGCTCCTGACTGATACTAGACATTTATTTGAATATTTAATTGTAATTGATTCAGTGTAACCGTGTATTTTAAAGAGGTGGTTCACTAGTGAGACATTAGCTTTTTCAGAGTTAGCTTAGCAAAGCCTACATCGAACAAAGGACTACAAAAAAATACATCCGTGTTAATGTTGTCATAAACCTTTCAGGTTACGCTAATTCACCCTGCACAGTGAAGGGGCATGTGCTGTAATGTTATAACAAAGATGCTTCCTGGTGACATGGAGCAGATCAATAATCACAGCACAATATGTTAGCTGACCAACCAGGGCCTCTTAAGGGCAGGCTTTTGGAGAAACTAAGAAAATGATTTCATGTTAGCTGAGTAGCTGTATATAATAAAAGTAAGATATATGAAAAAATATTATGATTTTTTTTTTTTTTTTTACAAATAAAGTATGAGCACACATTGCTTTGCATCTTATAAACACAACCAAACCTTAAAAATACACTCTGGACCACCACTTTAATGTATAATACATGATTTTAGAATCAAGAAAAAATCACAATTCTCATTTCCAGAGTCGAAGAAAAAGTGCTTACTTAAATTATACATTGTAAACCAAACAGTTAGATAAATTAAAAGAAGTTCTTATATATAATGTACAATTAATTTTTACGTAGTATTATATGTAAAATGTGTACTTTATGTGTGTATATATAGTGCGATAATATAGTAGTTTTGGTTGAACTATACCTTTAAGGTGAACTTAAAATCCCTGAGAAGCAGATTTCTCATTCCCAGCTTCCTTTGCATCTCAATGTAATAGGTAAATAACTTTAGTGTGTTTTTGCACAGGATTAACAAGGGCATTTTTATTTTAATCAGTGTGTAATATTGTGTTTTAATGTTGTAATGTTGTGTTGTAATGTTTCTTTTAATGCTGGATTTTTGTAAGGTTACTATTAGAGGTGTGAACCTTTACTGGTCTCACAGTTCGGTTCGGTTACGATTATCATGCCACCAATTCGGTTCAATTCGATATGCATCATGGTGCATTGACGATGCTTTCCATACACAGTGTTATATTTTGGGGGGTGGCTGTAACAAGCTGTCTGTATAAACACACACACACACACACACACATAGACACACAGCACCACATTGTTTCTCATTCACACACATACACAAACATAGACAGCACCAAATAAACACATATACACACACATACATACACACACATACACACACACACACGCACGCGCGCTTGCTTGCTCGCTCGCTCGGGAGCGATATTGTGAGACCGCCCACTTCTGTTAAAATTACACCAGAGTTACCGACTGCTACCACGCTTTATTCGGAAATTTATTCCCGCGCTGCATGAAATCTGGTTGGGTCCCATGAGAATGCTCAGGTACAGCTGTGGTAATGCAGACCTATATCTAGAAGTATCTTTGTAACAGTCAAGAGGAAAAGAGAAGGGAGGAAAAGTCACACCAGCAAATAAAATTGGCCACAGAGAGAGAGAGAGAAAAGGAGTTCACTTTCATTCTCTTAATCTCAGAGAAATAGGGGCTTCTGCAGTAAGTGTCAGTGAAAGACTGTCCTGAAAACACACACACGCAGTGAAATTATGCACAGTTTCTGCGTTTTTAGGTAGTTGGCGCCTGGAGTGTTGTAAATACCCCCGCTCGCCTCCATCGCGACACAGCGCATGAGATAAATGACGTCTGTACACAATAACCGGTTATGATTATTTCTAAACCAGTACCGAAATGTCCGCATCTGCATCGCGGTGCACCGAAGAAACAATTAATTTTGCAACCACTTGTTACCATTGTGATGAAGATTAGAGCCAGTGGTTTGGTTGAGGAAATGCTAAAAAAAAACATTTTAAGACTGTAGATACTGATTCCCAACTGTCTTTGTGTAAGTGAAGAAAAATAGCGTCTTTGATAGTATATTAATATAGTATATTAATGCAAGTGTTTTCTTTGGTGTAATTACTGCTTCTGAACTGAATATTATTGAGAGACCACTGACTGCTGCACCACTCGTCCCAAATATGTTCTTGTAGGTCAAAATAAAAAATCAAAGATCTACTAACTTATAAAAAATAGTTGGCTTACTCAATTGTTTTGAGTCAGTATGTTTCCACAAATGTATTAAGTCTGAATGTACCAGGTTACCAGCCACTTTATTAGCTACACCTTACTGGTACCGGGTTGGACTCACTTTTGCCTTCAGAACTGCCTTAATGCTTCATGGCATAGAATCAACAGGAAATATTCCTTGGAGATTTTGGTTTATATTGACATGATAGCATCATGCAGTTGCTGCAGATTTGTTGGCTGCACATCCATGATGCGAATCTCCCATTTCACCACGTCCCAAAGGTGCTCTATTGGATTGAGATCTTGTGACTGTAGAGGCCATTTGAGTACAGTGAATTCATTGTCATGTTCATGAAACCAGCCTGAGATGATTCGTGCATTCTGACATTGGGCTTTATCCTGCTGGAAGTAGCTATCAGAAGATGTTGTTACAAGGCAGGATGGATTGGTGTTTTCATGTTGTTGATGCAAAGTTCTGACCCTAAAATCAGAATGTCAGAGCAGAAATCAAAACTCATCAGACCAGGCAACATTTTTTCAATCTTCTATTTTCCTTTTTTGCTGAGCCTGCAATTTTAGCCTCAGTTTCCTGTGAAGTGGCACCTGGTATGGTCTTCTGCTGCTGTAGTCCAATCACCTCAAGGTTAGATGTGTTGTGTATTCAGAGATGCTCTTCTACATTTCTCAATTGTAATAAGTGGTTATTTGAGTTACTGTTGCCTTTTAAACTCAAACCAGTCTGGCCATTCTCCTCTGACTTCTGGCATCGACAAGGAATTTGCGCCCACAGAACTGCTGCTTACTTGATATTTTCTCTTTTTCAGATCATTCGTTATAAACCCTAGAGATGGTTGTGCATGAAAATCCCAGTAGATCAACAATTTCTGAAATACTCAGACCAGCCCGTCTGGCACCAAACCATGTCATCTTCAAAGTCACTTAAATCACCTTTCTTCCCCATTCTGACTTTCTTCCCCATTCTGATGCTCAGTTTGAACTGTAGCAGATCGTCTTCACCATGTTTTCATGCCTAAGTGCTTTGAGTTGCTGCCAAGTGGTGGATTGGCTGATTAGAAATTTGTGTTAACAAGCAGTTGGACTGGTGTACCTAATAAAGTGGCAGGCGAGTGTATAAGTTAAAGCATAATTAAAGACAAGTACACAGTAATGATCACAACCAGTAGCCCAAAAAACACAGCAGGCTACAGATACAGTATTTTAGGTAAGGTCCAACATCTGTTTCTACTTTAACTGTTTATATTCACTGAAGACGTAACTGAGAAGTATTTTGAAAACAAGTTTATTTATTTATCTATTCAAGCACAAGAATTCATGAATGACAACACATTTCTGTATTTAGACAACATTTAGCACATAAGACAACAACACACAGATAATGAGAAATCTGCATTTCTTGATTACACCTTACCTAATGGAATAGTTCATCCAAAAATGCAGAAAATTTTCTAACCATTTACTAACACTTATATATTTCGGAACCTGTATGATTTTGATTCATGTGGTGAACACAAAACAAAATATTCTGAAAAAAGTTTTTAAAAAGCAGCCATTGACCTCCTTAGTAGGAACAACAACAACGACAAAAATACTACAGAAGATAATGGCTATTTTTTCCAACATTCTACAGTCAACAGGAGAAAGAAACTCAAACTGGTTGTGAACTATTGAAGGATGAATAAATGATCTATTTTTTATCTTTAGGTAAACTATCTCTTTAAAAACATACACCTTCACGAAAACAACTATGAACATAAGCAGCATTGAGCAACTGAAAACACTAGATAGTAAAAAAGTGAAACTGTGGCAGGCGGTAACACCACAACCACAAATCAGATAAGTGTCACTGAGTGAGTAGACATGTACAACTATTTACTGTTTATTAGAAAGGAAACTGAGAGTGGCCAAAAGGGAAAAAGACAGGAAATAGGATTGTGACTTGCATCATCTGTAAAACCACTACAGTTCAGCTCGCCATGTGATGGTTTATCATGAGTTTTCCAGGTTTATCACAGCACAGCATAGTAAAAGTGTAATGGATGGAAGTGTAGAACTTTATTAATAAGAGAGTGGTTGAATTATGAAGGTGCACTGCTTCAAGCACTGTGCTTCTGCCATGATATATTAGCAATATGATAATGACCTCTGTATGATTCATCTGCACAGTGAAAGAGGTCACTGCAGCTGGAAACAAAGCTATCCGTCTATCCTAAAACTCCTTTTCTTTCTTTCTTTCTTTCTTTCTTTCTTTCTTTCTTTCTTTCTTTCTTTCTTTCTTTCTTTCTTTCTTTCTTTCTTTCTTTCTTTCTTTCTTTCTTTCTTTTTTAAATTAATTAAACTCTTAAATTAAAGAGATAGTTCGCCCAAAAATGAGAATTTACACCCTATTCACTTTCCCTCAAGTGATACCAAACATTTATGAGTTCCTTTATCATATTGACCTCAGAAGAACACATTTGTTGAAAAGCTTTAACTACAGACTTCCATCATAGGAAAAATAACTACTATGGAAATCATTGGTTACAGGTTTCCAGCTTTTTTCAAAATATCTTCTTTCGTGTTTAACAGACAAAGGAAAGTCAATCAGGTTTGGAACAAAGATATAGGTAATATAAATATATATTTAAAACCAAAACAGATACAATCAAAATTGATATGAATATGCAATTGTTACTGAATAACACATAAACAGCGTTGTGTCACTACAGAAAAGTGATACATATAGACAATGATACATACTCGATATAAATAGTATATGTGCACATTTCCTTATCAACATATAATGTATGCTTTATATGTTGATACAAAAAGTTTGTTACAACTCATTGGGTATTTTTTGAGCACCTTACCATTTCCACACATCACTTTTATATGCTAGATCCTATATTGTGCATAAAAATGGGTTAAAAGAAAAACAGCTGTTTAGAAATTTTGTGTGCTGTTATAGTGCTGTGTGTCACTGGATATGATATTCATGTCACCTTTAACTAAATAGATGCACACTTAAGCACCACTCTTTACTGTAGTAAAAACTAAACTCTGCTACAGTATTTATTTCAATTTATCAGCTCATGATAATTGATACTACAGCATGCTGTAGGATCCATTAGCAAAGAGATGTAAACATTATAATTTATACAGTATAATACTCTATTAATGTACTTTACTACAAAACAATATGGTATTTACTATAAACCTTTTTGAAGGATGTAAAGAAAAACAATAATTCCAACGCATTTCCTGTTTTACATTTTTAATTTCTATAGCTTTCGAGAATCCAAAAAAAGCCACACATTGACAGATAATGTTATGAGAGCTGTTTTTACATTAATTTATGTTTGAATTGCCTCAGTTATTAAATAGTTTGATAACAAGCGGCAAATGTTCATGGGCCAATGACCTGACCACATTAAAATGCTCTCTAATGTGCTCTATAATTTTTTTATTTTACCTTTAAAAATTTGTAAACAATTAGAAAGTACATCTGAAAATGTTTATAGTATAGTATTTAATTTCATTATGTTATTTCATTATAGTATTTCATTAATTTATAGTATCATACACCAATGTTTTGAAGTACTAAGATCCACTGGACATGTCATCATACCTTTGTTACAAAGACAAAAACACAACCAAAATAAATGGAAAGTCGCAAAAGGAATCAATCCTCATCACAAACTGTTTATCTACAAGCAGAATCAAATGCTTAATATTTAAAAGATGCACGGTGTTGTTCACACAACTACTACACACCATCACGCTAACACACATAAAATTAAAGTAACACAATAAACATTATTTAGAAACATTTGATGTAACTTGCATAACTCGAAGTGTCATGCAGCAAATTGTAAATTTGTGCTAATTTACTGAATATATTTAGGAAACTTACTATTAAACAAGTTTAATTGTTTACTGGGATTGTTTTTCGTGGCTAGTAGTATGCTGGTCATATCACTCTTCTGAATTTTCATTCCTGATCTTAAAGAGCCCCGCTTATGCATTATAAAAGGTGATATTTTGGTTTTGGTGGTTTCCAACAACAGTCTGATATGGATTCAAGGTCAAAAAACACTTTCATTGTCTTATAATATGCATTTATTCTTTACCTAATTATTCCAATGACTTCCATATGATTTGTTCAGCAATTCATTTGTTCTCCAAACACTTCCTTTGCATAAGGCTAATTTGCGCTGATTAATTTGATGACCAATCCGATGATTCAACACGGTTTTGAACACAATAGCCCCATAAAGATTCAACCTGAGAGATGCATTAAAAGCACTGATCAAAAATAGATAAGTGATTACAAGCCATGCGGACCAATTACAAGTTAATAGAGAGTAGAAGATAATGATTTTAATTACACTTACATGTTATGATCCAGAGGAAGAAGAAATGGGTCCATCTGAACTGTAATAGTCATTGTCAAAGTCTGACAAAGTGCCATAATTAATATTCTCTGTTGCTCCTTCCTTTATTAGTAAACATTTAGCGAGTTATGCGTTGCAGTGTAGGTAATTGTGTCAAAAATCTAATAAAAAAACAGGAACAAACACAGCACTAGGTTGGCTAAAACTGTTATATTGTTGTGAAAATGAACTTTATCGAATCTCCATCTGTCAGTGATCATCATCTTCGCATGATGATTGTTCTAAAGGGATAAGATCATATAGATCGGTGTCTAAAGGGAAGGCGCATTCACGTTTTACCAGATCCGGTGCTACATATTTTATAATGTACCGAATCGACATTGATGCATTCAGGCAAAAGATCCAAACACAACAAGACTCATTTATTTGATTCTGAGTCAACTATTTAGTTAAAGAATGAATAGTTTTAAACGCGGTGCACCTTAAGATTTAAACCTCAGCTGGATGTTTTCATTCATGCATGTTACACACTGCATAGAAGGTAATTTTTAAAAACCCATAATAGGGACTCTTTAACTAATTACAAAAAGTATGTTTTGGGTCAATTTTGAATTTACACAACACCAGTGTAGAGTCGTGGAGTTCAAGGAGAGGCTGGATTTTTACTATGTTGAAGATTTTTTTTTTCTACAGTGCAAGTAGCTATAGTACTTGTGTTTTAATGTGCTGTTTAGTGGTGGTTTATCTAAAGCAGATTATAGAGCACAATGATAGACCATGTTCGGTGGGTTGCTTCATCTCCAGAGATTCTCCAGACACACTTGTGGTTTGGCTGTGTTTCCCATGCAACATCCATGTGTTAGCAGTCGGTCCTTTCTCAATCTGGCAGCTCTGTGATGGATTGTTGCGCAGTGAAGCTGAACTGTGTAGCCACTCGGACTCGGTTTGTTTCACAGCACCAGGGGGCGAAAAGAGAAAGTGAATCGGAGCCCTGCGCATTAAACCAGTGGCTTAATGGTTCAAAGCTTCTTTACTTTCATGCATGGCTGATGGTAACATGGAGGTTTGTCTGCTGGATCTGAGAAAACCGGTTGAAAGGAACAGATTTGCCATCACAATGCTGATCAGTCTGGACCATTTAAACTCAATTATTCGGTTTTGTAGTTTGGGTGCCGGCCAGTACTGCTAAATGCTAGCAACATATGCTCAATGAGGCTGAATGCTGTGGTGAAATACAAGAATGGTCTGGGATGTCAGCAATGTTTTTTTTTCTTCCCTTTCTTTCTCAATCACCAATAAAGCATCGGCAAAAATGGCGCACAAATCTATGCTGTCAGATGAAACCAAGGACCTCGAACTAATAAAAAATTTCCTGCAGTTTTAAGGGTCAGTAACCAGGGTTGGGAGGGTGATTTAGAGGGCTCAGATGAGCCTGAATCAAAAGCAATCGGCTGACGCAGATTATGTTGTTTAAGGAAAGGGTCAGCGCAATGTCATGTCACTGGCTTACTAGCATTGCTTTTACGAGATCTCGTTAATTTAATCATTTTTCAATGTGCTCTGGAGATGGTGTTAACGTGTTCAAGGTCTGTTTTTTTTTCTCCTTACTTAAAAGTATTGAAAAAAAATATCTTTCATCATTTACTCATACTCCTGTTGTTCCAAAGCTTTATGGGTTACTTTTCTTTTCAGTTGAGCATAAAAAGAGACATTTTTGAAGAATTGAAGATTCATAAGGAACATAAAGGCTATCAAGGTTAAAAAAAAGCACATAAAAACACCATGAAAGTGGTCCTTGCACAACATTTCAGTCTTTCAGGGCCATTCAATAGGTTTATGTAAGAAAGAGAGGGAAATTAAGCCATTGCTGTCTGCTCTTCAGTAGAGCTATTAGAAATTTAACAAAAACTGACAGGAAAAAAAAAAACTATCTGGGGTGGAAATATATTAAGTTTAGAATAAAATTATAATTTTCTGTAGATAAGTACATCTGCATAATAAAAAAAAATTAAAAGGCTAAAACATTTATATTGAATATTTGATTCGAATGGAACATTTTGTTTTCTTATTCCGACAAAATGTCAAACACAAAATGTAAATTTGAATATTACTATTTTTTTCTAAAATTAAAAAAACTATATATGAAAGCTACTGTATATATGAAAATAATTATTTTATATACTGTAGTTGTATTTTAAAATTGAAAAGTCACTATTTTCTTAATATTATTCTTAATATAGTTTATGTAATAGTTTCTTTATTTCTTGCAAGGGTGTCGGTTTGCACTTGACATTAGTGGGGATAGGTGAATACAATATATATATATATATATATATATATATATATATATATATATATATATATATATATATATATATATATATATATATATATAAATATATATATATATATATATATATATATATATATATTTTTTTTTTTTTTTTTTTTTTTTAAACTGCTACTTAAATATGTTATCAACTAATTCTCTCTTCATAAAATTTTATAATTTAAATATTAAATAGTCAGCTGGACTTAGTCCTGCTGGACGTAGCATCTGAAAGTGTGTACACTGTGGTCATAAATGGACATGGTCAGCAACAATACTCTGGTTGGCTGTGGCATTGACATGATGCTCAAATGGTAATAATGGGCCTAAAGTGTGCTAAGAAAATATCCCCACTCCATTATACCATCACCAGCAGCCTAAACCATTGATACAAGGCAGGATGGATTCATGCAACAATATTGACACTAAATTCTGATCCTACCATCCGAATGTTGCAGCGGAAATCGAGACTCATCAAACCAGGCAAAGTTTTTCCATTCTTCTATTGTCCAATTTTGTTGAGCCTGTTCGAATTGTAGCCTTAGTTTCCTTCTCTTAGTTAACATGACTGGTACCCGGTGTGGTACCCTTCTGCTGTAGCCCATGCACCTTAAAGTTTGACGTGTTGTACTTTCAGAGATGCTTTTCTGCATACCTTAGTTGTAACAAGTGGTTATTTGAGTTACTGTCGCCTTTCTATCAGCTGGAACCATGACTTCTGGCATCAACAAGGCATTTGCACTGCCGCTGACTGGATATTTTCTTTTTTTCTGACCATTCTCTGTAAACCCTAGAGACGGTTGTGCATGTAAATCCCTGTAGATCAGCAATTTCTGAAATATTCAGACCACCCCGTCTGGCACCAACAACCATGCCATGTACAAAGTCACTTAAATCACCTTTCCTCCCCATGTCTACATGCGTAAATGCATTTTGAGTTGCTGCCATGTGATTGGCTGATTAGAAATTTGTGTTAACAAGCATGAAGTGGCCATGAAGAAGTTCCATGTTTGGAATGACCGCCGAGTAAATGCTCCGAGAATTGTAATCTTTGAGATGAACGGTCCCTTTAAATGTGTGTGGAGGGTGTACAGTACAGTATATGGGCTCTGAATAGCATGCATTTGATCGCTGTTTACTTTTGAAAAGCCCTTTAAAGAGAAACTCCCACTGCTGTTTTGCAGCTCAATTAGTCCTTGAAGCTAATCTTAGGCTGTAGCTTTGAGTTCTTGCCAGCTTTCTGGACATATTTCTTTTTTAAGTTTTGGAGCATTTGTTTGGTTGTAGGAATTATGTAACTCCAAAACCTGCTCTGCGGTGATAACAGAAAGCTTATGGCCGTCAGGACGGAAACTCAAAGGGATTTAATCCCATGACATTACCGATTATCGCTGGTTAGCAGGGTCGCTGAGGAGAACAGCTTCTTTGTCTTGGTTGTGGCTTGTAAACCAAACGGCTTTGACATGACATTGCAAATTTTTTTTTTTTAAACTTTATTCCCATGAAATGCACAGTCATTAATATTTCAGGCTGAGAATGACCATGCGTGGAATCAAGCTGGCTTGCAAAATCTGTCCAGAGTGCCAATGTATATATGAAAGTTCATTATGCATAAATTATTTATTATTCATCTCTGCGTACTGTGACTGTAAATACAGCACACAAAATAAGATGACTGTTTAGTGATTAATAATGCAGGTCGTAAGAACGTGTTGGGATTTTGATCAATTTAATTCATTGGCTTGTTGCCATGGCGACAAATTAGAGTGAGATTTTGGGCAAATATAAATTTAATGCCATAAATGTAGCTATTCCAAATAGTTGATTAACCGCATGAGGGAACTTGGCACCTCTGATTGAAATTCAATTGAAGTTTTGTTCAATCAACAGAATCCATTTTAAGCAAAATAGCGAAGGCATGCATTCCATTTAACTGATTAAAGAGCATGTGTTGCCTCCTGTGAATGTTAATACTCACATTTAAGCTCCAGCAGCCAACTTTCATAATAATAAAAAAAAGCAAAACATGACATTCAAAGCATGTCTGGCTCATTTATCCAGCAAACATCTGGTCTTTTAATCTCACGTAATATTGACATGGGTGCTGTGCTGTAATTCTCGAAAAATCTGCCCTTTTTGATGTATTATAAGTTTGTTATGTTGGGTGTAAGTTTGGAAAATAAGATCTGGTAATTGGTTTGGTGGAACAAACTCCATCTCGCCAGGTGTCCAGGTCTGCACAGATGCCGTTTAGCTGTTTCCTTCAAACCTTTTGGTCTTTCAGACGCAGTGGTGGTGAACATGACATCTAATTGTTCTGACAGTAAGCCTCTCATACACCTTCATTAGGTTTCATTAATAGTCTGGAGAAGATTATCACTCATTGCGAATGCAAATTAACCCTTGGTCAGTAATGATTAGGCCGAGCAATTATCCTGTAATCTACGATACCGCAGTCCTTTTGGGATATAATATGGAGATTTCTAGATGTTCGGCGTGTATTAATCAAATGTCACCTGATTGGCTCTGCAGCGTAGAGAAAGGCAGATGTTATTTTCAGGATTGAGGCTACCTGCTTTTCTGTGCCTTAGCGCTGTAGATTATTTTCTGCGGTTATGTGAGGATTATAAAATGAAAACAGGAAATGTAATCTTTTCCCGTTTAATTAATCATGGAGTCTTCAAATGGTTTAGTAGAAATCTTTTTATTCATCACACTTTATAATAAGGTTGCATTAGTAAACGTTAGTTGATGTTTGTACTGACATGAACAAACAATGATCAATACATTTATTACAGTGTTTATTTATATTTGTTAATGTTAGTTATTAGAAGTTGTTTATTGTTAGTTCATGTCCAACTGATGTATTAACATTAACTAATGTTAGCAAGCATGAATTTGGATTTTTTTATGCATGTTAGTAAATATATCAATTAACATTAACTAATAAAAAATATTGTGAAAAAATCGTGAAGTGTGACACTTTTTTTGTAAAGAAGGTGGGGACTTTTGGCTTTTATCATTAATGTCATTGTTTTGCACATTCTTTTCCAGCTATTTGAAGAAATGTTATTGGCTCTGAGAGGTTTTGTTATTCACTCAGATGAAGCATCGTTTCAACCAAATCATAAACAAATACGTTAAGTTTTTTTTAATGCACCTACCAACTATAAAATAATAATTTGTTGTTCAAATAATCTTACTTTTGGGCTGAATTTAAAAGTCATGGACTATCATTAAAAAAATTTGACTTGACAAAACTTTGCTGAACCTCGCTGTTAAAAAAAAAAAAAAAATCTGTTAATTAACAGTTTCTGTATTTTGTTATCCACTGGTGTTTTCCATTTATTTACTGTTATGAATTGCATCTTGGGACCTTTATTTGTGCTCTATCAATTTTTGCTGTTGAAAACCCCACTCTGCAATTTAAATAAGTGACTTTTATTGAAATTTTAGTATTGAAATCAATGTATTGTAAAATCTAAAATATTGAAATAATTCTGTAAAATAACTGAATATACTGGCAGTCCATTACCAGGCTTTTGTGCCAAAATGGACAACATCAATAGATGCAATATACCATTTCAAACTAAAAAAAATCAATAAAAGTCACTTTTTAAAAAACTTTTCAACAACAAAGTTGATTAGAGGAAAGATTAAGGTAGAGGTCTGCACGAGACCTTTTTTTTAGTCCCGCTCTCACCTGCTCCCGTGAGGTTTCTTTCCACACCCCCAGCAATGTGTTACAAAAATAAAATAAATAAAAATGAATGTATGTACAATAGACATATTTATTTGATATTTTAATGTAACATTTTTTCTGTCAACACAGCAGGAAAAGTGTCACAGAAAAAAAAAAGAAATCTATCACTTAAAATTATAAACAAGGGAACAAAATTTTTGGCCATGACGCATGAAAAAGACTCCTATACATCAGATTTGACTGATTTAGGTGTCCTAACAGTAAACTGACTGTTTTCTACTGCAAGCTGAATGTCCTTGCACAGCGAATTTTCTGTGCTAATAAAATGCACGTGCAGAAAGCACTGGTTCATGCATTCAGCATAAGTAACAGTCTTGAGCATTGGCTGTTGATGTGATGAGGACATCAAAGATATAACATTGCGAACAGGAACTGCCCACTCCCATTCAAATTACAACAGAGTTACCGACTGCTACCACGTTTTATTCAGAAATTTATTCTCGCACTGCAAAAAATCTGTCCGGGTCCTGTGTCTCCTGTTGTACAGCCGCTGGTACGCTGACCTCTAGATCAAGGGCCCATAATGCAAATCCAAAACATAAATAAACAGTAAAAAGAATGAATCACAAAATATAGATAACTGCTAATTTACTAATATTTTTTACAGCGCTGGCATATAACTGTCACATCGAAATAAAAGTATAAATAAATAAGGTTTCGCAAATACTTCAGTGGTCAAATTTCTTAATTTAATTGCCAGCAAAACAATTATGTTAATTGTGTGAATATTTATTCATGCAACCCTAAGAACTTAATGTCTTCATCCATGATTAAAAAGCACAAGACTTTCTGTATTGTTGAGTTAAGGATGGATGTTCAGTTCACAGAAATTATGCTTGTAAATTAAGCATTGATTTTAGACTATATGTTCTATCCTCTTATACGCTGGATTTCAACAACACTGTCTCTAATTCTTCAAGTTCTTCAGGTTTCAAGGTTAAGAACATTCAGTTTTTTTGTTCCTCTAGAGATGTGAATTCAGCACTCTAGTTGATTACCTAAGCACATTTGTCTTTCTTTTTCATTTTATTATTCTTTATCTTGGTTTACCTCACTGCCTTTTTTCAATCTGCCCGCCTCTAACATCCCCTCAGCCAGATGAGAGCTGATTCAGCCAATACTCAGTTGTGTGATTATGCATAATCCAAAGTTCCTGACCTTGATTTGAAATCATTGAGATGCAACATGCACCGGAAGCAAGTAACAAGATATTCCAGTCTTCTAACAGTCTTAGTCAGCTTTTCTGGACTATAAGCGCTGATGGCTTTCTTGCCCTTCTTCAGTGAGTTACAAACGCCTGGCATTCATTCGGGAAAGGATTTGAACTTCCCTAAACATTCATTGTTTTGCATGACCTCACTAAAGGATGGACATCCACTAAAATATATATTCTAATTGCTCTTTATCTATGATTTATTTTATTCCTGTATACAGTATATCTATAACGGCCTATTCGCACGGGGCATCAGCGTCAACGCTTCCAATTCACTTTGAATGGGTGACGTCAGGCGTTGCCAAACTGCATTGTAGATCCGTCTGCGCCACTTCAGAGGCGTTGCTCGCTGCAGAAGTTGGGACTAACTCAACTTTTCAAGCGCAGACGGAAGTGTCAGCCAATCAGATTGCTGTATGCAAATACACCAGCTCAGACAGTGGCCTATTGCTGACTGAATTTCATTGGCTGACGCTTCTATGACGATTGCTTCAGCCCCAACTTCAGACATGCCTTCAGTCAAGCGTTGACGCTAAAGCTCCATGTGAATGGGCCGTTACATTGCAAAACTAAATATCAAACTTTCACTTTTGATGGATCAGTTTTTTTAGCCACTGTAGAATTACTGAGCCAGATGTCATATTAGGTTAATAATATCATATTGAATGACGATAAAATTTATGCTGAAATGTAATGTATTTATGTATAATTAATGTTTTATATGTTAAATGATAATGTAATGTGATGTAAATATACATTATTTAAAATGTTACTCTAATTCCCCTGTTCCTCTGTTCCCTCTATTTTTTTTTGGCTGCAGTAATTTTTTAGATGCTAATTTAAAGCTGACAGCATTAGCTATTCATATATTGAAATATCAATAAACATGACAATAAAGTATCAATAAAATGAAAACATTTTTGACAAATTGTGCTTTATGTCTTACAAAGTTACCAGGATTTTCATAAGGGAAAAAAAAAGTATAATATATAATGAAAACAATATAATGAACGTTTATACATGTATACTGTATGTCACAATGGGCTCACTCACAAATGCACAGATTATTATTTATCAATATTATATTTAATTAATTAATTAATAATTATTAACAATTATCAATTATCCAAACATGTATTTATTTACAAAAACTCTCACAACAGGCACTGGAACATCAAAACGCAGGTAGGACAGGAATGGTGACAATACAATATTGGACAATAAACTAAACACACTAATAACAAAACAGGAGGCAGACACAGGTGGAACCAATGAAACTAATGAATGGCGGCAAAAAATTAACAAAGGAATCACATGACAATGACTGAAAACACATGTAACACAACCCATGACATAACAAACATGGCACACAACACAACGAAAACACCAGGTTGTGGCAATATATAGGACATTCTACCTGAAATGTACATTTTTACTTATAAAAACAGGGCCTGACCTTTAAGCTTGTCCTCCTCAAAAAAAAAATATATAAAAATAAGCATAAAATTATACAATTCAATGATAGAATGCATCCTTGATCACTGTCAGCATCTCCTCCGTAAAAGGATGTCTCTTATGATTTATTGGCTTAAAGATATATGGCACGCATTTTATACTAAATTTAATGCAGTTGTGACAGGACTGACAGAAACATGTGAACAATTGCAGATTTATTTGTGTTATATATTTGTAGTATTTACTTGTAGTAATTTCATGTTTTTAATCAACTGATGGTAATGATAACAACTTAAACATGCTATTTCAAAGTTTTTTTTCTAAATTTAAAATTTCTAAATAACAAAACTATTAAAGCTGTAGGTTCGATTGGGCTGAGGACAGGGACAATCACAGGGTTTGTACAATTGTAAAGGGTTTTTAATAAAGACAAAAACCTGAGAGCCAAATGAATGACGTATTCCTTTACTGTACAGCTCACAGAAATTAACCATCCATCTATTTTAGAAATTATTGGGATGAGATGCTCTTTATTTATGTTTTTATTTACGGGGACAGATAATGTTCGTTTCTGGTAAAATGTTCTATATATATGACAAAATCTTTTAATGGCATGTTAAAAGACTTATAGAGCAGCATGATAGTGCAAACCCAATATACAACTTTATTGTCATTTTATTTTTCATCTATGCAACTATCTTTCAACTATGTTTTACCCATTTCTACAGCTTTATAGTCTACAGTTGAAATAAAATTTTAAAATGAAGATGATTATTCTTTATTTATATGTACAGTTGAAGTCAGAATTATTAGCCCTCCTGAATTATTAGAGCCCCAGTTTATTTTTCCCCTGTATTCTGTTTAACAGAGAGCAGAATTTTTCAACACATTACTAAACATAATAGTTTTAATAACTCATCTCTAATAACAGTTTTATTTTATCTTTGCCATGATGACAGTAGATAATATTTTACTTGATATTTTTCAGGACACTTCTATACAGCTTAAAGTGACATTTAAAAGCTTAACTAAGTTAATTAGATTAACTAGGCCTGTTAGGGTAATTAGGCAGGTTATTGTATAACAATTGTTAGACTATAAAAAAACAAATTGGCCCAAAGGGGCTAATAATTTTGTCCTTAAAATGGTGTTTAAAAAAAAACTTCTTGCTGAAATAAAACAAATAAGACTTTCTCCAGAAGAAAAAATATTATCAGACATACTTTGAAAATTTCTTTGCTCTGTTAAACTTAATTTGGGAAATATTTAAAAAAATGAAAAAAAATCAAAGGGGGGCTAATAATTCTGACTTCAACTGTATATACACATATTTAGAGTTTAGTTTCTAAAGATTTAGAACACATTAAGTCTTGCACTCTTAATTTTATGCTGTTTTGTGTGCTTTTTAACTTTATGAAGCTCCACTTTCATTGTAATTGCATAGAAAATGTGCTTCTGTTTCCACGGAAGAGCGAAAGTAATTGTTTTGGAATGACGTGTGGGTGAGTAAATGATGACAGAACATTCAATTTTTGGGGGGTGAATCTCTTTAACCATAATTGGTTTGATTGTGCATGCACACACAGCGTCTCCATCATTCTGATTCAGTACATTTCATTTTTCAGTACATCTCAGACTTGCCTGTAATTTGTTCCCTGTTGACTGTGATCTGTTTGAAGCATGACCGAACATCAAGAACCTTTTGTAAGCTCAACATGTCTCTCTCTCTTTCTTTTCCTTTTGAAGACGGCACGCTTCTTTGCCCCTCGATGTCACAGATAACCCTGGCAACTTTATTGTGTCGCACTGTCAAAGAAGTTACCCCTGTCGCAAATGGAAGTCTGCATCTCTTGGGTAAATGGAAAGGTTTAATATTCGCTTGCTTAAATAGCTGATATTGCAGAGCTGCTGCTTGGACTAATCGCTTTATTCTTTAGTCATTAGTCGATCTTGATGTTTCATGACTGGATCTAGCTGGGGAAATTTATTTTTATATTCCATTTTTTTTTTCTAAATTAAATTAAATTAAATTAAATTAAATTAAATTCTTGCTGCCTTAATATTTTTTGTCAGTTTGATTGATGTAAGTTGAGATGACTGGAAAAGTTCATTTGATTCAACTAAAAATTTTAAGTTGAACATTATATAGCTTAAAAATTTACTTATTAAACGTAGAGTATTAAAATTAAGTTAGAGCAGTATAAACAAATTTGTTGTCTTACCTTTTTGTCATAAATGTTTTAACAGTGTAACCTTTTATTCATAACTTGTAAATAACTGCTTTAAATGCAGAAATGATGCAAAAAATGTAATGTTTAGGTGTGTGGCTATCAACCACTGCACCGCTGTATGTTGAAATCACTTATCGCACAGCTTGTACGTTTGACTCTAATAAGAATTTTTTTTTTTTTAGAAGACAATGTCATATGAACATATGTAACAACTTTTGACTAGCAAAGAGATTAAGTCTAACAATGGCTCAGGTTATATCTCATCAAACCATGCTAACTATTATTGATATTATTTGTATAGATTATTTGTTCTGAAATGTAATTTGTTCACATTAACAGCATCAGCATTGCTTGACTATATAGGGTGTTTCAGTATTACCTGTAGATTTCAGTTTCTATGCAGTCTGCTTTCCAATTGTCATAGCATTTGAATTCCATATAAAGAAAAAGGCATGTTTAGTTATTCTAGATGCTGTTAGAATTGTTGATAAAGTATCTTTATATGCATTATAAGCAACTAAACAGCACTAAAAAAAACTAAATAAAAAAAAAAACTGATAAACTCAATTTAATTGAGGGCAGGGTTTCCAGCCAATAAATTTTTTTAGCACTAACTAAAAAAAATATTTAAACAATTAAACACAATTAAGTTGTTCCAACATGATTTTATCAATTAAAAGTTTGAATACATTTATATTTTTACAAAACTTAAAGGGCTCTTTTTTGACGGTCCATGCGCAAAGTGCAAAGCGCAGGGCGCAAACGGATTCAGGGCGTGTCAGAATTCACTTTTGCTAATATAAGGACGCAAAAATCCACTTTGCGTCATGGCGCATAGTCTAAAAGGGTTCCCTTTAAGAGCCAGTTGTGTCGTGGCATGGTGTATTTGCTATTTACATGATGACTTTGTAAGTGGAAAAATTGAGTGTTTCACCAGCAAGAAAACAGTTAAACAGAGCATCTGCAGCGCGAGACTGAGAGATAAGACCTCTCATTATACTTTCGCTCTCGTGGATAGGGAAACCTTTTATGCACAGACATTAATTAGCCTATAAATAATTAATTTGGTTTGTTAAGTGCAAAGATTTGTTTCAAAACTATTTGTAATTTCAGTTCTAATGTCCCGCAAACGAATGAACAATAATAACGAAGTGTGGTCAAAAAACTCAGTTATATTCAAATACACATGCTGTGCCCCATATGGTCTAAAACCTGACAGGTGGGCAAATCTAAGCTTGTTTTTAATAAAACAAATATAAATATGGATATAATAAATAATACTGCTAATAATAATACTATACAAAAGCAAATTGTCACAAATAAACTGAAAAAGCCCCCCGAGATGAATAAGGCATGAAAGTATGGTTTTTAAATTTATGTAGGCTAGAAAATAATGTTTTGTAATATTTTAATTCTTTATATTTATATCCTATATATATATCCTTATTATATCCTATATATCCTTAATATATTTATTCTTTTTCATATGTAAAGATATATGCGTATTGCTCTACATCTTGTGCGTATTAAGCAGTGCGTTGTCCTGCGTTGGACAATAGACCGGCTTTGTTCTGGTCTTTTGAAAAATCTAATATAGTTTCTCAAAATAACAACACGCCAGCAATGCGCCTCAGAATGCCTTCCTTTTTAGACCAGAACACCTATGGGTGCACATATGAGCGCAAATGCATTTTCTATTTAAACAGCGTGGCACAAAACGTCAAAACAACTCTTGCGCCAAGCTGAAACAAGCAAACAACAATTGCGTCCACATTGCATCGGGTGTATGATAGGGCCCGAAGTCTTAGCTTTATTTGAAATTATCCTAAATAAACTAAAAAGGACATTATTTTAGCATATTTCATGAGTTACATATACAGTTGATTGAGACCAGAGACTGATCTCAGAACTCATTTTAGGACAGCTACTGGTCACTAGACAAAGCACCAAACTTAATTTTTGCTAATTAAGCTGCCAACACACAAAGCATGGGTGCTTCTGCAGGGTGGTAATCTTAAAACTCAAAGCATTATATGAAAGTCTTCTAAATCTTCAACCTAAAGTAAAGATTAAACTCAAACAAGTCTTTATGTTAACTTTACCCACCTAAGATTAATTTTATTGTCAACAAATCCCTCTCTTAATTCAATCCCACATAAAGCATGCTGGGAACTACAAATCCATACATACAACTACTAAAACATGTAGTTGGACGAACACAATCCCATTATGTTGTCCCAACACAAAACGCTTAGGTTAACTTAATGGTTTACAAATTTAAGTGGATTGAACATAAAACAAATGAATTGGCCAAAGAAATTACAAGAATTCTGTTGTTTCAGCTCATTTTAAACAGGTCGTTTGAACAAGCAGCAGTAATTTAATTGCAATAATGCGATTATGTCTAATGTTGGCTTATAGCTCATATCAGAACAAAATTATTATTATTATTGTATATAAGTTCCACAGAAATTAGAAAACATATTGTTGTGGTATTTACATTTTTAGTTTGAAAAGAACCAAAAAATGTACCTAAAAACTGCGGTCAAACATACTGTTAAAGTCAAAATTATTAGTAATTTTTTAAATAATCTTTTTCAAATATTTCCCAAATTATGGTTAACATAGAAAGGAATTTTCTGCAGTATTGTAGATAATTTTTTTCTTATTATTTGTTTTATTTTGACTAAAATAAAATGTGTTTTTAGTTTTTTAAAAACCATTTTAAGGTCAATATTATTAGCCCGTTGAACAATATATATATATATATATATATATATATATATATATATATATATATATATATATATATATATATATATATATATATATATATATATATATATATATTTTGATTGTCAACAGTACAAAGTCACTGTTAAACAATGACTTGCCCAGTCATTAATATAATAAATCTATTATTAGTAGTAAATGATAAAAAACTATTATGTTTAGAAATAGGTTGTAAAAATCTTCTTATTGTTAAACTGAATTTGGGGAAGAAATATAGGGTGGACTATTAAATCTGACTTCAACTGTATATTGAAATATGTTTTTGCACTTTCACAAACATGTAGGCTGAAGCATGTATTTCAATGAGCCAGTGATGTTACAATCACTGCTGTGCAGTTTGTTTGCTGGTAAGTAACAGATTGGCTGCATAAAAACAAACTAAAAGCTGGTTGTCAGTCATATGTTTGGAGCTTCTGATTTCTGGCTGTCAGTTGGTGCATCTCTTTTACTTATTCTCCACACACATTTACTGTGTGGCCTTGTGTCAGGTTATGCAAATCGTCACTCTCCCTCTAAAGCAGTGTGTAGAGCTGATTGCTGAAAAACACACGCCCGTGTTGGTTTAATAGATGTGTCTGCTATGACTGGGCCACAGCAGTTCTGTGACACTCCTTCTTTGTGGCTACGGTAAGAGCGGACCTCCTGTGTCTGATGGAGCACTCAAATGGAAAATGAAGAAACACACAGATTCCCCCCGCTGTGGAGCAGTCGGGTGCCGAGCCACTGATTGTGTGACATGTCGTATGGTGCTGGAATTTACAGTGGCAGGTTAAATGGATGAGCATAAAGTATAGAATTTGAATGACATGCTTTTTTTCTCTTTTTAAACACCACATCATTCACTTTCTGTCAGCTCTCTTTGATGGCCTAATGACAGTACTGGCTGGCTGAACTTAAATGTAGATAGCTAATGCTGCTAATATTAACAAATGCACAATAATTACATTTTAAATTAAAGAAATTATTTACAGTCGAAGTCAAAATGATTAGCCCTTCTGTGATTTATTTATTAGTTTCTTTTTTAAGTATCATCCCAAATGATGTTTAACAGAACGAGAAATTTCTCACAGTATGTCCCATAATATTTTTATAAATATTTTATTTTTATAAAGTCTTATTTGCTTTATTTGAGCTAGAATGAAAGCTGTTTTCATTTATTTGTAATAATCGTTTATCATTTTTAAGGTCAATATTATTAGCTCCCTTAACCTAGTGATCTGTGTGGGACTTTCTAGTCCCGCTCCCGCTAGGTTTATTTCCGCACACGACCGCTCCTGCTGTATATTCAACCTTTGTTCACCCGCAGCCCAACCCGCCCCGTTTTTTACCTGACCTGACTAAATTGTGATCTGGTTTTCAAAATCTCTCAATAAAATTAAGTACTATCAAAAGAGAGAGATTACAGATAAAAGTGTAGGTTGTGAAAGGATTGTAGGCTAAATGTCAGTTTTGTTTGTCCATTTTTGATGAGACATGAGTATCACGTTTGTAGCTTGTGAAGAAATTACTTTTTCAAAGTCAGATTTACAAACATGTCCACTCAATAATTTGCCAACTGCCAATTGTGTTTCATATAGCATACCAGCATAATTTATCTACATGTAGCAGGTACATATTGGGCCAAGGAAGACTGTAAAATGTATAGCGATAAAAATGGGCCTCTCAAAAAAACACCTAGTAAAATGCTACAGAGTCCAGACAGCCTTTAACAAGCGACACAGCACCACGGCCGGTGCGCACTCTCTCTCTTATTCACACACACAACACAGCACAAGGGCAGATGCGCGTGCTCTCTCTCATTTACACACACACAAACACACACACACAGTACAGCACACCACGGCGGATGCGCATGCTCGCTCTCTCTTTCTATATCTCAGGAATGCTATATTGTTAGACCGGCCCCTCATGTTCAAATTACACCACAGTTACCAACGCAGGAATGCAGACCTCTACCTTAAGCAAATTTTACAGAACAAAACCATTATGATACAGTGGCTTGCCTAATTATCTAACGTTCCTAATTAACCTAATTAACCTTGTTAAACCTTTAAATTGCACTAAAGCTGAATACTTAGTATCTTAAAAAATATCTAGAAATGTGTTGAAAAAAATTATTTTTGTTAAACAGACATTTAAAACAGAAAGTCTTAAGAGAAACCAATATTTATTTATATTGTGAAATCTTTAGTTGAACACTGAAAATCATATTGTCATTACTGTGAGTTCACACCCAAGGCAGCGAGAGTGTCACAGAGAGAGGGTCGGCTGGAAGACCGTCCGCTGCGTAAAACAAATTCTGGAGTAGTTGGTGGTTCATTCCGCTGTGGCGACCCCTGATAAATAAGGGATCAGCAACTAATTTAACTAGTTAGAAGATAGACTAAATTGCTACATGCAAAATAAATTGCTACATGCTAGAAAACTTTTCACAATATAGCTTGCTAACAAACGCAACTTAAATTTCTTTGTGCGTGTGTGTGTGTGCGTGTGTGTGTGTTTTAGCATAACAAACTCATAAAAACAGTTTGGTTCCCACATGCTACCCACAGTTTAATTAAGGCAAAATGAAAAGCTTCTTAAGAAAGTCATTGCTAGTCTTACCAGCTCAGTTTCATTGACAGGCCCTGGTTTCATTCACAGTATGTGTTAGCATAGTAGCATAGCCGCTAGTGCATTGAAAAAAGTCTCATGAAGGCTCTGCTAGTTTGTATGAAAATTCATGGTAGCCTGTCGTCCGTGGAGAGTTGTTATTCTGTGTCCTGTTAATTAGCTCTGTTGTTTAGCCTTGTTTGATGATTTTTAATTAGCTTTGGAGATGACGGGATCTGATAAACATTAGTGATTACCGCGAGGGCTTTCGAGACGTCCCTGTACATTAACTGCCGCTGACCACGGATTGCGATAACATGTCAGGCTTAGAGCACAACTACAAATAATACCGGTCATCCCGCGGGATCTTGGACTCAAACAGTTGGGTGGAGCGTTCAGAGATCTCTCAATCTTGGTTTTATGAGATCAGACTTAGCATGAGCCATGCAGTGAAGCCAATGATAAGAAGATGAAATGAAAGAATATTAAAGTGTGGAAGCATGAGCTCGGGCCTGTAAATGAAAGCAAAATGGTAAGACTAGCAATGACTTTGTTAAGAAGCTCTTCATTTTGCCAACATAAAACTGTGGGTAGCATGTGGGAACTAAATTGTTTTTATGAGTTTTAAAGGGGATGATTCCCCCAAAATTAAACATTCTTTCATCCTTTACTCACCCTTCACTTGTCACAAAAATTGAGTTTCTTTCTTCTGTTGAACACAGCAGGAGATATGTTTGAGAAATAATGAAAACCGTTAGCCATTGACTTTTATAGTATGGGTGGGAATGCAATGATAGATTTTGGTCGTAAGATTATAGTCGTAAGGAATATCGAATCACGGAGTCACGGTTTCACAGTTATCACGATTATTATGCATTCATTAATTTCAAAACACTACTATTTTTGTAAAAATTATATTAGCTACATATTAGCTAATTATTTTCCCTTTTAAAAAGTAGTCAAAAGCTGCTGAGGCACTTTTAAACAACTATTACAAAATTGTTTGGTATTTTCATTGCACAAATAAATAGGCTGAGGTGGGTTTCCGAAAACCATCATTAGCCAACTAAGACCGCAAGTTCTATTGTTACAAAGATAGTTAATTAAGCATTTCCCAAATCCATCGTCTAACGAACATTCACAAATTTGATCACAAACTTGTTTGCTTGCAACTACACCTCTAAAGCTGTAGCTAGAAACATGGCTGTGCTCTATCCCCAGTTTTGCCTCTTATGCTCTATTCGATCAGAACATTCTAACATTTAAAAAAAAAAACTTAAGTTAGTCTCAAGTCTTAGGCGTAATTTGCTTTCAAAGTATTTTTACAGTTCAGTTTCTCAAACGATGCATCGTACTATGATAGTTCAGCCGCGAAACACATCTTTGTTCGGAAAGCGCATCCCAAGTCGATTAGTTCTTGTCACGTGATTGGTGGTGCACTTGCGGTATAAGTTTAGATGCTCTCCACTAGGTGTGCCTGGAAAGTGCAAGCGCATCGCTGCGCATGCATTGGAAATAGCGAACTTGTGCACGTAAAAGATGCAGTATGTAAATGGCCCTTAGTTTTAACTAGTAATAGTAATACTTTTAATAGTATTAACCTCAGTGTACAAGTTTGGATCTTTCAACTAGAGCACAGTTGCCATAACTTTTAGTTGCGGCAGTTTTGTTCCATATTCTTGTGTTGAGAAACCTTTAAGATTAATTAACTGTGAGGAATTAAAAGTGGTTAATTGTTGCATCGCTATAGATATGTGTGTGTGTGTGTGCATACAACTGTAATTAGGCATTTAAAGGTTATGTGAAAACAGTGTTGGCAGGCAAAGTTTGTTTTTAGGGTGATATTTTTATAATGTGACTTGCTTTTAAAGGATTTTGATCCTGAAATTAACACCTGGCAACCCAAAGACTGTAACTGAGCAAATACATGTCTAATAGCAGGTCACATATGAGCAGAGCATCTGTTATAAACACATTTGAAACAGGTACTGTTGTTTAATGCAAGTAAGGTTAGTTAATTCTTTAGCACATCTACAAGTGTATCACAAAATATCAGTGAACTTATTGTAAAGATTTCCCTTTGTGGGAATCCAGCAGTGGACTCTGAATGGACAGAGTAAAAATTGACTACTTTATATTCATTTTGGGTGGGTTTTGAGTTGTGATTTAGCTTGAATTTTTATCTTGGACCTGGCAACCCTGCGTGAAAGATATGAAGCTACATCAACATGCATATAGATTTTTTTTATCTGTTTGTGTTGCACGGCAACCCAATATTGCTTGATTGACATAGTCAAAGAACAATAAATTGTTTGGTTTCTTGTGTGTTTGCTTACCGCTATTATTGGCTAATCAATATTACACCAGTGAAACAATCATTATGTTTGACAGTTTCAACTAAAACACTCACTGAATATGACATTTTCAAAACATACGGTAGTATGCTAGTGTACAAACTGAACCTGTAGAAATATCCGTAGTCTATTTTAAGCTTCTCAATTTGCATCTATGATTATAATATGAGTGAAAAGGAATGTAATTATAATTTGAGTGCAAAAGAGTGAAAGTTCTTGTCATTTTACTGTTCATCTCGCATATAAACTGCAGTCAGTTGTATGTTCTGTAGTGTATAGGTGTTGTGTAGCTTAGATACAGTAGATGCACATTTTTCCAATGAGCCTGGTTGAAAATTGACATGGCTCTGGGAATTGACAAAGCACAAAGGAAATGAGTATTGATCAGGCACACAAGCACAATTCCAAATACACAATCTAAGACTATCATGCTGGCCGTTTCTGAAAATCTAGCCTCAAATAGTATTGTTTTGCCACTCTTCAATACTTCATTCCCGGCTAACAAGGTAATAAACACATTCTGTATCAAGAATGCAATTACGTTTAAAGGCCACTGTTGATTTTTAGACACTATAAAAGAAGATTCTAGCCTCTGCTACATATTAGCATGCAAATTATAGCCTCTGAACTTCAACAAGCGGGTTCTTAATTGCAGCAGCCTCATATTAGTAATCAAGGACTCCACTCGGATGAGATCAATAGTGGCGGTTTCTGTCGGAAAAATGCTGTAAGGTGATTGTACACTAGACAGACATGGATCTAAACTGCAACTGGCAAGTCTCCTGTTGTGTCATTCCATTGTTTTGGAGTCGCGACCAATTGCGTAAGGCTGTACTACTATGTACTGCATAATATGCTTTTGCAGTATGTGCACTATGCATAGTGTACAGCATTTGAGTATGCATGGAATATGTGATCTATAGTGGAAACGAGATGCTATCCTGATAGTTTTGAATTGTATATATGTGTAATACTATCTGCTGCACAAAACACATTGATTTTGGTTTCTTTTTTCTTTGTTTTGTTTAGATTTAAAATAATAATAATATCAGTTGTAATTTAATATGCCTTTTTTACTCAAATGCAGGTTACATTAGTTAAAACTAAACTAAAACTAGATGCCACTAGCTAAATGCAGTCTGACATATTGAGGTCATCTTGACAACTGTTTAGCATACTGCATTTTGAAATTTTCATTATTGCATCATGCATACTATTTAATGTTTGAAATATTATGTATTTAGTGCAGTCTATGATGAACAATTTTTAGTGTTGCATTTTAAAAATAACCTCAATGAATAACACCAGAGACATTTTTAAACATATTTTTATTTCCTTTTCTTTTACTAGATTATTTTTAAAGTTGCAATTTCTTAAAATTAATTTAGACTGTGTGTGAATATGTATGTATATAAAGAAAAAAAAATATTGTGAATAAAATAAGATCATGTGACTAATGCTACAATCACCGGCCACTTTATTAGGTACACCCTACTAGTACTGGGTTGGACCCCCTTTTGCCTTCAGAACTGCCTTAATTCTTTGTGGTATAGATTCAGCAAGGTACTGGAAATATTTCTCAGAGATTTGGGTCCATATTGACAAGAAAGCTTCACGTAGATTTGTCAGCTGCACATCCATGATGCGAATCTCCCGCTCCACCACATCCCAAAGGTGATCTATTATGCTCTGGTGACTGTGGAGGCCATTTGAGTAGGGTGAACTCATTGTCATGTTCAAGAAACCAGTCTGACATGATTTGCACTTTATGACATGGCATGTTATCCTTCCTGAAGTAGCCTTCCAAAGATGAGTACACTAGTCATAAAGGGATGGACACTAGGGCTGTAACGATACACCAAACCCACGATTCGGTTCGTATCACGATTTTTGACCCACGATTCGATTCGTATCACGATTTTTTATTTAATTTTTTTCGTGTGGGGGGAAAAAAAAAGATTTTTAAAACTGTTTTTAATTAAATAACATTTGAAAAAATCTTTATAAACTAAACATCAAAGAACAATATTAACTATGCAAATTATTAACAATATAAATAGCCATATATAAAATAAATAGCCTAAATATATCACTTCTGTTTTCTTTGTAACAAAATACTGTTGAAAAACCAAACAGAACTAAACTCTATTGTGTAGATGGTTCAAGCATGTTGAAAATTATTTTTCAATCAAGTTCTCTTACATAGAAAAAGTAAATTAAATAGCTACTAAGGATGCTCATTTCGTTAATTTTGCTAACCGACAACCGCCGCTCGTTAACTGGTCAGATTACTATTAATTTTATATTAAACAAATTGACGTGTCTATTTTGTGTCTGACACATTAAATATTGCATTTTAAAATACTGATTTATTTTTATATATTAATAGCGGAACAGAACAACAGAGCATCTTCACGCACCTGCAGTGTTTAGCACAGAAGAGCAGAATAATCTAAATAAAATGAATAAAATAAATAGGACTGCCCTAAATTATTTTCACTTAAATAATTAATTTACATTACAAAACGAAAATACTGACTGATTCTTTTTAATAACCGGCATAGGCTTTTTTTCCAATCATATGTTTTTTTTCTTCCGTCAAATAAAAATAGCTGACTTCCTCAAATTGCCCGCTCCACGGAAAATATGCATTTATTTAATGCCCCGCTGTTATTATAAATCACAAAACCTTTTTCATTTTAATAGAAATCATTATTTTAAAGAATATGTCCTGATATAGCCTATGGTTTCCTCTCTCTCCCTCGCGGTTCAAGTGCGCGCGCTGCCTGATGAAAAGACAACAACACGCGCGCATATGTAGACTTTTTGTAAACAGTTTGTTTAAATATGATATTGCATTAATCTGCGTACATTTAAGCTGTAAAATAAAAAGTAAAGCCTATTTGTTGCGTTTATTACGCAGATCCAGGTCAACATAAGCGCTGGTTTAGGATCAACAGGTCTGTATCAAACAGCAATATTCTTCATCCATTTTGCTTCTTTGGCAAATGTGTCTGTAGGCACGGGTTATACGTTATCATCCCGCAAATTAAGTATGCCTTGCAGTTAAACAAGTGGCCGAAAACGAGGCGCACCGCACTGCCTTTATATTGACAAGGAAAAAAGAAGAGGCGTGGTCCTCTCATGAAACGACTGAATCAGCTGGGTATCGATTGTGCAAAAGTGTTGCTGTCTGTGTTGTTACAATTGTAATATTTAATACTATTGTGATATTCAAGATTGGTATATTCATACAGCTCTGGATAACTTAAAACAGCGATTAGACCTTCAGAGCGGTGTTAATGCATCCTGAAGTAAAGCGAAACGGCTATAAACTTCAGCAAGATAGACTGATTATATGCAGAGCCATATACCTTTATCTCTAAACAAACTGTGTTTATTTTAACTGAAAGCTTCGTCGTGTTTTCTGACCTCACCGTACGTTCACACCGAAAGCGGCGAGAGCGTCAAAGTAGCCGGAAGTCATTCATTTTCAATGAGAGCCGGCGGCGATAGGCGACGATAAGCGGCGAGGAGCAGCGCGGCGCGTCTTCGCCGGCGTGAGCGTCGAGGAGAGTTGAAATGAAGTCAACTTTATGGTAATGTGCTATGACGCGGTTCGGCGGCAAGCAATCAGAATGAAGACGTCCACCGCTTGATAGCAGTTCAGGGAACACAGACCTGTGAACTTAGGTTCCGACCACAGTTGTTCCCAAGGGTTTGATTATTGCGGTCGCCGGATTTCCAATTATTTACAATGTTTTCTTACAGGAACATACATTAAATAAGTTACTGGCGAGTTACTGATGTTCATTAATGTTATATAAATTTATCTTTAAAAAGCGGGAATCTCACGCGATGTGACAGTACAAAACAGTACTGCTGCTTCAGGATATTTCAGACATATGGACACATATTGGATAAATAGAGCAAAGCCACACCACACGCAACTTGATCTTCCATTGTTTTATGAATTTAATAAGAAGTGCGCAACATTTTCACGCTAAAAACATGCCTTCTATGCAGGAATGTAACTGATATGCTGCAACGGCTCCTTTAAATACGAGATCAATGTAGCGAGTTTTGACGCTCTCGCCGCCGGAGCTGAAGGCAGACAGCGTTGTCGCCAGGGCGGCCAGAGCGACCTTGGACGCTCTCGCCGCTTTCGGTGTGAACGTACGGTCATGCATCTTGTACCTGTCAGTCAGCACTCCCAAAGGTTCAAACAGAAAGCGCACAGCACGGTTACAGAAAAGTTTGCGCAGTTACCTGACATCTGGTGAATGCCCATCCCTCTGCGCAGCCACATTAACAGTGTGAGCAAAGCATCGTATATGCGCTGAAAATCCGGCCGCTTTGACAGCATTGGCAATGTTTCTGGCGTTGTCGGTTGTCAAGCGGGGTTAAGTTGGTTTTGTTTTTGATATTCTTGACACATTCAGCACACACAGCTTCGTGCGAGCTCTTCGCGGCTAAATATTGCGAGGGCTTAAACGGAGCAGTGCTTGTAATGTCGAACGAAAAAAAGTGTTAATTAGCTCAACGTTTGCAGGCACCCACGTGACGTTATTGGAAAGGTAGTCACGGGGTGTGTCGCGATTCTCCCTTATCACACCGCGACACAGGATCGTAGATCTGAGTGTCGCGATTTCGATTTTATATCGTGTATCGTTACAGCCTTAATGGACACAGTCAGCAACAACACTCAGGCTGTGGCATTGACACGATGCTCAATTGGTACTAATGGGCACAAAATGTGCCAAGAAAATATCCCGCACACCATTACACCACCACCAGCAACCTGAACCGTTGATACAAGGCAGGATTGATCCATGCTTTCATGTTGTTGACACCAAATTTGGACCCAATCATCCAAATGTTGCAGCAGAAATTGAGACTCATCAGACCAGGCAATGTTTTTCCAATCATCGTTGCTCAATTTTGGTGAGCCTGTGCAAATTTAAGCCTGTCTTTAGCTGACAGGAGTGGCACCTGGTGTGGTCTTCTGCTGCTGTAGCCCATCCGATTCAAAGTTGGACGTATTCTGTGTTCAGCAATGCTCTTCTGCATACCTTGTTTATGACGAGTGGATATTTAAATTACTGTTGCTACCAGTCTGGTCGTCTTCTTATCTGACCTCTGGTATCAACAAGGCATTTGCACCCACAGAACTGCCACTCACTGGATATTTTCTCTTTTTTAGACCAGTCTCTGTAAACCTTAGAGATGGTTGTGGTTGAAAATCCCAATAGGGAATAGCTGTTTCTGAAGTACTTAGACTAGCCTGTCTGGCACCAACAACCATGCCACATTCAAAGTCACTTAAATCACCTTTCTTCCTCATCCTGATGCTTGGTTGGACTGCAGCAGATCATCTTGACCATGTCCACATGCCTAAATGCATTGAGTCGCTGCCATGTGATTGGCTGATTAGAAATTTGCGTTAACATGCAATTGGACAGGTATACCTAATAAAGTGGCCGGTGAGTGCTTATACAATATAAATATACTTTTTCACCATTGCACATTGCATGCAATTAAAAATGTTTCAGTGCAGTGTATAGTAAATACAAATGATTATATTCAATTTAGAGTTGCATTCTGAAAAAAAAAGTTAAAGTTAATTGTATATAGTTAATAACAATTGTACTATGCTGTAGTATTCCCTTGCAAACATAACCACTGTAATGACGAAGAAGAATTCATTGCTGCTGCTCTGTCTGTACTGTATATGTCTAGTAAATCTGTCTCCGCCCTCTGGATCTCCCAGGGGATTTAGTGTGTCCATTAAAGGCAGTGGTTTAGTGTGGAATACATCAGTATGCATGCTGGGTAAAGCAGGAGGTTTCTCTGCTCCAATCCTCTGGGCAGACATTCACATCCAGGATACTTTGATCTTAACTCCTCAGCTTACACATCCATCCCTGTTATATCACGACCTCATGTTTCTGTTCCCTTACCATATTTTACATCTGCACTGTGCCACACACATTTCTGAAGAAGAATAAATGGTAGATGGTATCACAAGTAGACAAGGGAAACACATTTCTGTTTACACCTGATGTTTAGATGCGTCTCTTTTGTGCTGTTGCACACAAAAGAAGATATTTACAGGATGTTGGCCTCCAATGATTTCCATAGTATTTGTTTTTCCTACTATGAAAGTCAATAGTTACAGGTTTCCACCATTCTGCAAAATATCCTCTTTTGTGTTCAAAATGATAAAAAGAATCTCAAACTGATAAAAAACAAAAAACAAATTTGAGTAATGTTTGTATTGTACAAATACATTCATTCATTCATTTTCTTGTCGGCTTAGTCCCTTTATGAATCCGGGGTTGCCACAGCGGAATGAACCACCAACTTATCCAGCAAGTTTTTACACAGCGGATGCCCTTCCAGTCGCAACCCATCTCTGGGAAACATCCACACACACACATTCACACACACACTCATACATACGGACAATTTAGCTTACCCAATTTAGCTTACCCAATTCACCTGTACCGCATGTCTTTGGACTGTGGGGGAAACCGGAGGACCCGGAGGAAACCCACGCAAAGGCAGGGAGAACATGCAAACTCCACACAGAAACGGGAACTGAGCCAAGGTTCGAACCAGCGACCCAGCGACCTTCTTTCTGTGAGGCGACAGCACTACCTACTGCGCCACTGCCTCGCCCCTGTACAAATACAGTATATACTGATTATTTTATTTCCCACTTATTTCCATCAGTTCTAAATAGATATATTTTATCTTCAGTTTTAACATTTATACACATGGTTGTCTACATTTATTCTAAATTAACAAGTAGACTCTCTGGCCACTTTATTAGGTACACCTTTACTAGTACAGAGTTGGACACTTTGCATTTACAACTGCCTTAATCCTTTGTTGCATAGATTCAACAAGATACTGATTGGTCCATATTGACATGAGAGCTTCACACAGTTGCTGCAGATTTTTCAGCTACACATCCATGATACAAATCTCCCGTTCGACCATCCCAAAGGTGCTCTATTGGATTGAGATCTGGTGAATGTGGAGCCCATTTGAGTATAGTGAACTTATTGTCATGTTCAAGAAACCAGTTTGTGATGATTCACATTTCATAACATGGTGTGTTAACCTGCTGGAAATAGCCATCAGAAGATGCCGCTCACTGGACATTTTCTCTTTTTCTGACAATTCTCTGTAAATCTTAGAGATGGTTGTGCGTGAAAATCCCAGTAAATCAGCAGTTTCTGAAATACTCAAGCCAGCCCGTCTGGCACAGACAACTATGCCATGTTCAAAGTCACTTAAATCACCTTTCTTCCCCATTCTAATGCTCGGTTTGAACTGCAGCAGATTATCTCCTTACCATGTTTACATGCCTAAATGCATTGAGTTGCTGCCATGTGATTGGCTGATTAAAAATTTGCGTTAACATGCAGTTGGACAGGTATACCTTACAAAATCGCCCGTGAGAGGTTCAAATAATCATTCATTACAAGGGTTTGTGTATTGTTTATCATGCAAAATTGCCAATCGTACGCTATTTTGTTGACTGAAATCCCATCGATCTATCTTGCTTTTCGTAAATTAAATTGATTCAGTAAACTGATCACATTTATTAATTTTTACATGAAGTAATTAATTCCCAAACCTGTATTTCAGAAATCTAGCAGTTCACAAATGCGGTTATATTTCAAAAATGTTATCTGTAGTCATGTGTATTCCTTTTTTGTTTATTTTTTATTTTGTTGACATAAAAATTTTATTTATTTTGCTATTTGACCTTTGATCTTTTTTGACATTCTTTGGCTGTGGAGAAATGTGGACAAGCTCAAAACATTTCAAAATCCTGAATTTTTCATCATCCCAGCATTGCCAAGTGTACAGCTTTCCCACAAAATTTGACCCACAAAATATAGCCAGAAAATATATGGTAAACCTTTCCTTTTGTTGGAAATCCAATTGAATCTGATTGGAAAAGGTGGAGGAAAATTGTTTCTTTTCATTGCTGTTGTGTAGGTTTTGAGTTGTTATTGGGCTGGAACATTTCCTTGGACCTGGCAACCCTGGGTTATCCAATTGTGATCAGATTGACGACAATAAAAGCACACCTCGATACCAGGTGTAAATTTAGCCAGGAATTAGCATATATTTAAAAAGTGCAATTTCCTCCATTATGATGTTATACACTGTAAAAAAAAAAAGACAAAAAGTAAAGACAACAAATCTATTTATGTTGTGTTCATTTATTTTAATCCGTTAATCAGGTCTCAACTAAATGTTTTAAGCTATACAATGTTTAACCTGACGTGTTTAATCAGTTTGATTAATGTAAGTTGAGATGACTAGAAAAGATCATTTAATACAACTAAAAAATTTAAGGCAGCAAGATTTTTTACAGTGTAAGTAGTGACTGTACTGTACGTAATACCTTTCATCGGCTCTACAGAGACTTAAGAAGTACTAAGAAGTAAAGTTTGTCAGTTTGAGCGCTGGAAATTGTCTTTTCTGTGCGGCAGTTGGTCTGTTGTCAGCCGTGACAGTCGCTGTACTGGCCCAGTCTGTGGGGTTTGTCTAAATAACGTCTCAGCTTGTCGCCACAGGAAGAAGGATTTCATCAACAGTCGAGCTTCACTGGAAACCGCTAATAGACCACAGCATGCTAACTCTTCTTCTTCCACACAACAAACCCTAGAAAGATGAAAGACGCGCTGCTTTGATTCCCAAACGCTCTTTGTAATGCTATCAGACTATGTAAATATGCGCTTGGAGTCTGGAGTGAGAGATTCATTTGAGACATCACTGGTTATTATACAATATTTGTGTTATAGAAGTGATTGATTCTTGGTTGTCACGCACAGCTTGACGTTTATGCCTGACGCACACTTCTTTTTTGACTGGAGCATTGTATGAAAGTGTAAGGATTTGAGAAATAAATGTAAATAAGCTTAAAATGGGGACCTATTATGCAAATATCACTTTTATAAATGGATTCAAACAGTTGTGTGGCAGCAATATAGACAGCTTCTAATGGTTAAAAATGAATTAACTCTGCTATTTATAATCACACTATAAAAACAGTTTGTAAAATCACTTTAATTGACATTCTCCCTTAGTACATGTCATAAGAGTGGGAAAGCCCCTCCCATTAGTGATAATTTCTTCCTTATTAGCATAAACAGCCCTGAGTAAGAAGCAGCCATCTGCAGTTAAAGTTTTAAATCTGCAGGTATGCTGACACATAGGCATTAATAGCTCCCCCCTCTTTTAAAAAATGGACTTGGAGCACAATCTCCTTTGAATTTAAAGCAACACTCACTCGAACAGCACGATTTGCATAATTGCATTTCCAAGGTAAATAAATATGTATTTCAAATGATAATAATTATTATTTTTGTTTGTTTGTGATTCATATTATCATATTTGGCTATTTTACTAATAATAGATGAATAATAATAAATGTAACAAAGATTCACAAAATAAAGTTAATTCCACTTAACTTCCATGTTTATTTAACAAACAATTAGCTTGTGGTATTATTATTTATTTATTAATTTCTTTATTTTTTTATCATGTTTTATGTATTTTATTAATAACATTCAAGCTTATTTTTATTTTTATCATTCAAGCTTCACTCTATTTTCTTATAATAAATATATTATTTATTTATTTATTTATTTATTTATTTATTTGTCAGTCCGTCCGTCTGTCCATCCGTCCATCCATCCATCCATCCATCCATCCATCCATCCATCTATCTATTTATTTATCTTGTTGTTTGTATATTATTTTATTTATTTTATTTCTATAATTGTTAATGAAAAGCTACAAAAAATAGTTCACTTTATTTTAAGAAAACCATGTTTACGCTTTATTATCTTGTAGACTTTATTATTTTTCTCTCATTACTATGTTATTTAAATGCCATGTGTATTATTTCTTTTGTTTATATTCATTATTCTTTCTTTCAGCTAGTGAACTGTTCTTTTTAAACTAATTAAATCAATCTAATTTACTTCCACTCAAAATGGCTAATATCAGAAAGGGCTTGAATAAATGTATAGTGCATCGGGATTACTTCACAGATACAGTACATTATATTGTCTATTTATGTTATGCAAGTGCGTTGCAATAATACCATAAATCCTGACCCATGTTTATTTGGCCTTCAGGTCCTCAAAGGACTGGATATTGGCTCAAGCGTGTGTGTGTGTGTGTGTGTGTGTGTGTGTGTGGTTGGGGGGGGGGGGGGGGGTGTATGTGTGTGTGTGTGTGTGTGTGTGGGTGTGTGTGTGTGTCTTGACTGATTGCTGGTGAAGGGCAGGGACAGTTTGCAGTGGAGCGATGCTTCATGAAAGGACAGAGAGGGTCTTCTGTAGGTCAGCAGCACTTCATATCTCATTCCATTCAGACACACAGACCCCCATTATCCTCGTTCATTAGAGAACAGCTTGTAAAATAGAAAAATGTACAGCATATCATTGACAATGACAGCATGACATTCTGAAACATGCTTATGGTAATGCAGGTCACGGGTTACAAAATGTATATATTGAATTATTATTTTAACCACTAAACCACAGTCTTTGAAATTGATGTGATATGGTGTCTATAAGTTAAGCAGTAGTCTCTGTAGTCTCTCAAAAAAAAACTTAAAAATGTAAATAAATTAGCGTTTTTGTTTGTTTGTTTGTTGGTTGGTTTTTGCTTTTGAATTGCTTTATGGGACGTTGATATTGAACTTTTAACCTTGAAAAATTGTAAAAAGTGACTTTTATGAAATTTTTTTTAGATTGTTTAGAGTGATAGATTGTTTTGGTTGGTGTTGTATAGTATGCTACAAAAACCTTGTAAAAACTACCAGTACATTTACTGTTATTTTGGACTTATTTCTCTGTATAGGATTTTTATACATTATTTCAAACTACTAAAATGTCCACAGGGTCACAGTTGATAAATCAATTATGTAAAAAAATAAGGCCTTTAAAAAATAATTAAAAGTCATAAGCGTGTTTTTGAGTTCTTAAATATTGTTCAAGCATTGTTTAGTGTTTGACTCAGGCATAATTAAAGCAAATATATATTTATTTTCCTCCTAATATTGACAACGGTGTGCTTGATCCACACGATTTGTTCGGGCCAGGGTCGTCCGGCCAAGCTTCTTCATCCGGATGTTGTCATGTATTTTGCGACAAACGAAGGAAGGTGATGTGATGCTCTCCACATGTAGCGAAACAGATGGCAAAATGGGAAAATGTAAGTTTCCATACTCCTGGTTGGAGAAAGATGAATTTAAATAGTGGCTGAAGCCTGTTGCTGAAAACAACAGTGTAGTATATTACTTCAAGCTTTGTTTCTTTCGAGCTTATCTAAGTTCTGTTGCATTGTTGTGCTCCATTTATTTATTTTACTACAACTGGTTATTAACGACTGTTTATTAAGTTAAAGGTATGATACTGATTAGAACTTGAGGTGGTGATAAGGTCTTAAAATATTCTGAGAAGGTCTTAAAAAGGTATTGAAACACTTGTGAATCACAAAATACTGGAACTATTAATTAACAGATTTTTTTTACAGTGCACCACCGTCATTTAAAGTTCACATGAACCGAAAATAAGCGAGCGTTGTTGTTGTTTTTTCTTCGTATTGATGCAGTTGCTAGAGAAATTGAATAATAAAATATGAAGAATACGTACAGTACAGTACAGTCATTTCTCATAAAAATGAGAAAACAGGGCGTGGCTTGTTTTATCTTCTACTGCAAGCTGATTGGATGTTGTAAAGTGGGCATTTCATTAAGAAAGATCTGAACAAGGGTTTTGGGAGAGTTATTACAACCTAACAGACATGTCCTCCTCGCCTTTTCTATTTGTTGTCAAAACTGACACCAATAACTCGGGTAATAAACAGGTGAACAAACAAGAAGTGAATTTTTAGATTTCAGTTTTACATTACAAGAGCCAACAGTTTTTTTTTTTCTTCTTCTTAAAAGCCGATTTTCCACTATCATGCCAAACCGTTCTAAGAACAGTTTGTTATGGTTATCGTTGTTTCTTTACTGATCTTGAAATGGCGCGACACGATTACAAACCGTTCTCGACCCGGAATTCTCGGCATGGTTAGACAACTATGCTAAGCTGTGCTAAAATTCTGTGTGTTGATGTCAGGGCTCTGTTGCCAAGCTACCACAGCTGGCTCAGCGGAAGCGCGCTAGTTATCAGACATCCACAAGTAAACAACACTTCATTTAACATTAAAAAAATATATATTATACAGGTCTAAACAATACAGTTTAAAAAAGTTTTTAAAGCCATAGAGCAGTCTCTGGTTGAGAAGGGAATTAACAGAAGTTCCAAACAGTGCCAGGAAAAAAAAAAAGCTTAAACATACATAGCAATAGGATAACAACAGTAGAAGAAAAAATAGATCGATATTACAACTCACTAGAAAGAGTTTTATGATGCCGCCCAGCCATGAGAAATAATGTGCTTGCATGCACAGATGAATTGTTCACTACAAAAATAGCAATGTGAGCTAACAAAATCATATGGTTAGTTTTCAATTTCATGTGTACTTTAAGTGCTGACTGTGCTTCATTACTTTGGGACTGTGTTTCATTTCACTGTTTACATGACACTATGACTGTAGGAAGCAGTAGTAGCTTCCATTGCGATTTCGGATGGACGAAGGACACAGTTGATGCTGGTAGTGGGCTGTGAAGGTGGTCTGCACAACTAATTCATCACAATAAACACCCCCTGGAACTGAACGTGTCCAACTCGGTGCCTGTCAGAGGACAGCAGCAGCCCTACAGGCAGTTAATTAACTCCCCGTCCACACCGAGAGGAGGTGTAAGTGACACAGAAGGCAACCTCCTAAAACAACAGTAAGCATCCCGATCGCAGATTGAGCACTCTGATGTTTTCCTATTAGATAAAGCAGAGTCGGCCTGTGACTGAATATGTCAACACAACTAATGCAGCTTTCAGCAAATTATGCTACTTTCTGGAGGGAGAGGATGTGTGTTTTTCATAACCTTGTTTTATTTTTGTAGCATATTTGTAATTGTGTGGTGACAGGGACCTGAGAGACATCTTAAAGTTGGCATGAAAACTAAATTTTTGCTACTTAATTTGTATATGTATATACTGTAGTAGTGCTTGTTATAAATGATGTAACATAATTGTTTATCAAACTTTTTCTACACTTCTGGTCACTTGGAAAGCATTTCAGGAGGGGTTATCAGGGTGTGTCTACTTTTGTCTATTCATCAGTCTTCCTCCATTTTGTTAGCCCTGCCAAATTTTCAACAATGTAATCAGTTCCCAAATGGACGAAATCACGCACCACTCTACTTTTTATCGTTTTAATCAGATGTACATCTCAATGTGAAAAAAGGACAATCTTATCTTGTGTTTATGTCAAATTTAAAGATGTAAAATGCTAACATTAGCATGATTGCACTGAAAGTCTACATCCTACCATCCAAATTACCATTCAATGCTTCTGAAAGCATGAACGTGCACTAGATAGCATTACTGCAATACATCACATACATTGACCAGAGAGTACACTTCATAGTGCAGTTAGTATATATAAATAAAAATTTAAAAAAGAAAGTATGAGTTTGAGGTATTCTCAGAGACTGGACAGCCTACCATATTGTTCTAACCGAACATTTTGATTGGACGAACTTTTCCTGGTATTACGGCTTCCACAGGATTTTTGAATTTAAATCACATTAAGACCCCTTACTTTAAAGATTGCTATCAGGATGTGAAGAGACATCATCAATTTTTGTTGTTGTTAGTTTTTGATGTTGTAATTGTCTTTTTTATTTTGCTGTCGAACATTAAAGATGATGTTTGTTTTTTAAATGTTGAAATATGCTTTGACATCCATATTAGCAAAAAAAAAAAAAAAAAAAGTACTATGGAATCAATGGCTACCAGTTTCCAACATTTTTCAAAAGATCTTTTGAACATTTGTGTTCAACTACAAAATTAAAAGAAACTCAAATAGGTTAAAACAAGGGTAAGAAATTAGTGACATATATATATATATATATATATATATATATATATATATATATATATATATATATATATATATATATATATATATGAATTGGGGTATTCTTATTAATAACTACAGCTTATTAAATATTTATATTCCATTTTATTGGGCTTATAGGATAATTGATATAAAATATTTAAAATATTATTAATGTTTATAAATTCAAACTTAAATGTATATACAAATTTAATACAATCATTTTGATTTACTATAAGCTTTACTAAAACATCTTTAATAGTATGCATTGATGAAATGTACAGTTGAAGTCAGATATTTTAGCCCCCAATTAGCTCCCCCAATTTCTGTTTAACGAAGGGAAGACTTTTTTTTAACAAATTTCTTAGCATAACAGTTTTAATAACTCTTTTCTAATAACTGATTTATTTTATCTTAAAGTGGCATTTAAAGGCTTAACTATTAATTAGGGTAACTAGGCAGGTTAGGGTAATTAGGCAAGTTATTGTATAGCGATGGTTTGTTCTGTAGACTATCGAAAAAATATAGCTTAAAGGGGCTAATAATATAGACCTTAAAATGGTTCTTTTAAAATTAAAAACTGCTTTTATTCTAGCTAAAATAAAACAATAAGACTTTTTTCCAGAAGAAAAAAATTTTATCAGACATACTGTGAAAATTTCCTTGCTCTGTTAAACATCATTTGGGAAATATTAAAAAAAAGAAAAAAATTCAAGGGGGGGCTAATAATTCTGACTGTGTATTTATTTATCTAGAATTTAATAAGATGTTGTCACATATCTTTATAAATAGTCAGTTTTGTCATATAGAATAGATAGCCTCGACTTCAGTGCACTTTAAACTAAAAGCCACAAAACTGCATTATTAGTTTCATCAGGTTTGTAATTTGTTCTGAAATTCATTTGTTCATGTGGATGAACCCTGAAGGTAAAAAAGCTTATAATATGTGAATGTGAGAAATGTAATTCCGGTTTTATTAAACTTGTATTATTAACTACTGCTGACCTGCACTAGCTTCATTTGCTAGATCTAAATGTCATAATTACACTTTAATGGCATAAGTAATTATATGTGATTTTTAAATATACCCTAATCTGCTTATGTCTTTTTAATTATGTCTTGAGGTTAGAGAGGCATTATATAATCACGTATATAAATACATGAAGGCCTTTAGCTCTCATTCTCAAGGAGAGATACTTATTTGTATCAGTGGACTGTAGTATGTGTGATATTTTATCATGAAAATCTTTTTTCCACGGTTAATCCTTGTGAAATTGATCATTTAGATTTTAATTGCAGGAACTTTCAGCCCTTCAGGGCAGTTAAGAGTTGAAAGATAAAAAGCTGAGATATAAACTAAGCATTTTAGGAATGTTTATTAGCATAAAAAATATTAAAATAAAGAATTATTAAAATACATATATTTATTGATATTCATGTACTTAAAGAGAATATTTAATATCCTAATATCTTATGAATGTTTTAATATTAATATTAAATTATTATTATTATTATTATTATTATTATTATTATTATTATTATTATTATTATTATTAAATTTTATTATTTAAATTATATTAATATTTAATATTATATTATAAAAATTATATTATATATATATATATATATATATATATATATATATAATATAAATATATATATATATATATATATATATATATATATATATATATATATATATATATATATATATATATATATATATATATATAAATAATATATATATATATATATATATATATATATATATATATATATATATTTTTTTTTTTTTTTTTATCAAATTATCATTTTTAATAAAATATATTTTTTTATTTTACTGTAATATATTTTGAACAGGTTTGGTATAAATAAAAACTGTCTGATATAATATAATTCTGAGTTTCTCTGAAAAAGCTGGTAACCTAAACTCATGTGGTGAACAGGAACTAGCCTCTCATCTTACAGCAATTTGTGTTAATTATTTATACTGTAGTTGAGATCAATGGCTCGACTGAATATTTCACTGAAAGTCATTTTCCTTTTCTTATGCAGCAGTTTTCTGAGCATATGATAAGTAAACATGCTCCATAAAATATTACGCCCTACACCATTTGAAATATACATAAAAAGCATTTCTTTATGCATTATAAATAAATTCATAACCCTGTTGTACACACTGCAATGCATGATGCATTTTAATAAATAATAGTAAACAGAAATTAACTGTATAGTAGTAAACATTAATGATTTAATGCTGCTTCTTATAAAGATACAATATTAGTTAACTACAGTATAATAACCATTTTATAGCATTTATAATTGTCATTTTATGTTATGTTCAATTTGATTTAAGAACATATGATTATTTTAAGGCATAATATTATTATTAGGTATTTCTTATGAATCTGTTAGAATAAAAGCAAGAAAATGGGTTTTGTTTTTTATATATATTCACAAGATAAAATAAAGTAAAATCATAACAATTGTGCCATTTACTGAATATCAACATGTGAGCGTGCTTACAATTTTGCACCATTTAAAAATATGTATAATGCATTTTTTAGCATTTTTGTAGCCTTGTAAATAAATTCATGATGCCTGTGCACACTGCAACGCATTTTTATATTTTCATAAATAATAGGAACCATATTTAATTGTAATTAACTTAATAAAGTATACTAATTAATTGTAAACAATGATCACATTTGATATTTATGATTTGATGCTACTTCTAAAGTTACATGCTTTATTGGTAAACTACAAAAATGTATTTTTATACAGTTGAAGTCAGAATTATCAGCCGCCTAAATTGTTAGCTCCCAATTTCTGTTTAAAGGAGGGAATATTTTTTTAACACATTTTAAACATAATAGTTTCAATAACTCATTTCTAATAACTGATTTATTTTATCTTTGCCATGATGACAGTAAATAATACTTCACTATATATTTTTAAGACACTTCTATACAGTTTAAGGTGAAAAGTAAAGGCTTAACTAGGTTAATTAGGTTAACTAGGCAGGTCAGGGTAATTAGTCAAGTTATTGTATAATGATAGTTTAGAAGGGGTAATAACTTTGATCTTAAAATGATTTGTTAAATATTAAAAACTGCTTTTATTCTAGTCAAAATAAAACACTCTGGACTTTCTCCAGAAAAAAATATTATCAGCCATACTTTGAAAATGACCTTCCTCTGTTAAACATAATTTGGGAAATAATTATCAAAGAAAAAGAAATTTAAAGAGGGGCTAATAGTTCTGACTTCAATTGTATTTATAGCAGTTTGTTTATGAAATCATTTTATTCAATTAAACTATGTATACATAGATTAATAAAGCATACAGTAGTCAACTCATTATTTTACTTAAGAACCTTTTGGTGTTTTGTGTACATTAGTGGTTAGTAAAGGTTTTTAAGGTTAAATAATATATTTAATCTATAATATTATAACCAATGTTTTAAGCAGAACTTGTCCCCCCTCAGTTTGCAAAGAAAAAAAAAACAACTGTTTTTACTATTCAAAAGCATTCATTCCATAATGATTAATTAACAGATTGCTAGCCGACTATCACTTTGGCACTTGGATGTTCTGTGTTTGACATGCTGGATTCACCTGATTGGTTGACAAACAGGTTACGGATCTATTCCTTGGCAGTTCTCGGGTCCTTCACTGGGCCTTTTCCCCTAAGCAAAGAAACTTTCCAAAGATGTGCTGTATGTTTCTTACTTGTTTTGCTGGTGCTCAATTGGGCACTCAAGTGACCAACATGTATCCTAGAGAATATGGTCATTTTTTCAAAATGAAAGATTTTTCTAAATAAAATATTGTGCAGACTCAAATAATAATAAAATTGAAATAGTTAATAATTTCTTGTGCTGCCCAGTACCCTGCTGTAGACAGTCCAAAAAAATGTTGCTTAAGAGGGCTAATAATATTGACCTTAAAATGGTTTTAATGGTTTAAAAAAACTGCTTTTATTTTCGCCCAAATAAAAGACTTTTTCCAGAAGAAAAAAATCATTTGGGAAATATTTTAAAAAGAAAAAATAATCACTGGAGGGCTAATAATTTGACTTCAGTGTATATTTGAAAGATATTAAGTAATTAAGATTATATAGTTCCCCCTTAGATGGAGCATATGTTTAGTCCTGAGAGACCAGTCCTTTAATTGTTAATGACATTTTGCTGTCCCAGTGTCAGCAAGTGTTTTGTGAGGGACATTAATGGAAATCGTATAGCATTGGTTGTCCCCGTCCAGACTCTTTCCCTGTCTCTCTCTCTGTGTGGTCAAAGATAAACTGAGGTCTCCCTCTGGCCTGCAGGAGCTTAAACGCTGCCACAGGCTTTTGGAGAGGTTCAGAAAGTCCTGCGAAATTGATCGATTTACGTGCAAACAGCTCACAGATGGAGGGGCAGCGGAATCAGTGGTCTGTCCCACCATCTGCCGTGATACTGGGGGAAACTTTAGGTCTGATGCTTCAAGCGGAGCTCCCAATATGACCAAATGTTCGTGCGAAAGATGTGGATGAGGCAACTTGTTATATTTAAGATATTTTTGTGGTCCCATTTTAGATAATATTGATGATCAATTTGGTGGAACATCAACTAGAAGTCTGTTTTGATTAGAAATGGTGTTAATATTTTAAAGGTAGTTAAAGGGATAGTTCACATTAATATAAATGTGGTATTTATTTCTCATCATTGTTGGGCCAACCAAGCTGAAATCATTATCATTGGTGATTTAAAAAAAAAAAAGTCAATGGCTTAAAATTAAATTAAATCAAAATAAATTTAATTTAATTAATAAGTAGAAAAATAAAATAAAATACACCTGATGATATATTAAGTAAATTCTCCAATCTATACTTTTAATCAGCACAGTAACAGTAATTTTGACCAAAATTGTGTAAAATAATTTAAAAACATAACTTTAATGAATAATCTCAATGTATAGTGTATCAAAACTACTAAGCAACTGTTTGCGACATATTTAGTTATACGAAATTGTACCGTACAGTAGTAAATCATGCATCCATAATGTTACTTTAAAAAGTCAAATATATACTGTTTATATTGTTTTTTAAAATATCCTGACAAAAATATATCATGGTTTTGACAAAATATTGAGCAACAGCTGTATTCAACTAAGATAATATGTACAAGTGGTCGAAAAACCTTAACAATAAATACATTAAAATGTGTTTAAAAAACAAAATAAAAATATTTAAAAATATTTTTAAAAATACAGTTTTTTTTCTTAGAAAAGAATCTTGTCTTATGAAATGAATACATAACTTCAAATTTATTTACTGTGTTTTCAGTTAAATTGATATAGCCTTGGAAAGCACAAGAAGCTTCTTGGGAGAAAAAAAGTCATCCCACACTTTCAAAAAGTTAGTTTGTTCAATAAGTCTTTCTGCATAATTTATTATAAATTAATTTTTATTATAATGTTTTATACATTTTTCCCCACAGTCATATATTAGTATGATATAATAATATAAATAATACTAATATAGTTCATATAATTCAGTTTGCTATAGTTATAAGTTGCAAAAGTACAAATCAGTATTGAGTCTTATCAGCACTGGGGGGAAAAATTTCAAATTTATTCCATGCCTTGGTGTTTACCCTTTCCTCAAAACTCAATGTCAAAACCATCCTGTTAACTTTACCTGTACCCAATAACCTCTCCACCTGCAGAGATAAACTCATAATTCTCCTGCCTGTGTTCACATTCTCGCCAGTACACTGAATCAATACAGTCAACAGAAATAATTTAGTGTGTACTACTAGATATTCACTTCTGTTTGATTTATTTAGCAAGCTCTAGTCACACAACAGTTGCAGCTCCTGTCAGAGAATCTAAACACTTTAATTATATGTTAATTTAATATTATTTACCATAATAATTGTGTTTTCTCTTCTAATGCTTGATGATACATTGAGGACTTATAAAGAGAATTTAGATGGCCTGAGGGTAAACTAATAGCAAATTTTCATGTAAATTTTAGTGAATGCCCTGTATTTCAAACTTTTATCCAGCAGTGCTATCATGCTCAAACATGATTGAAATCTATTATAAATTTTTTTTTAATGTTTCTGTTTATCAAATCTCAAAATAATAAATTGAATTGTGTAAAATTAAGTTAATAAAGTAATTTGTGACAGAAATACATTTATGATAGAAGAAGGTTACTATAAAAAATATTTTTGTTTCTGTACAGGGTGTCCGCGGGGTTGTAAAAGTTAGTAAAATGTCCTAAATGAAATTTACTACAAAAATTAAGGGCATTAAAAAGTATTAAAAACACATAAATGTCATCTGATGAGGTATTACATTTTCGAGGCCAATTTTTTAAGATAAATTTTCAAATTGTGTAAAGTGCAGGCGTTTATTCTAATATTTGTGTGGATTTATTTATATGTTAAGAGTATCTGAGCAATATCATGTGAGGTAGTGTTCATTCGCACGCGCTGAAACATACCCGGTACCTGGCTAGCTTGCTCCCAACCATATAGACGAGCTCGCTTTCGTTCATTAATTAAATTAAACATGGGAAAATGCAAGTTTTTGGACGTCTGGCTGGAGGACTCAAGATTTAAAGACTCATTAATATAACATCAAGATGATTAATACAACCTCGCTTGCACGCACATCACACAGAACCTGCAGTTAAACTCATAGCGGTTTATCATGACACGTATATGGATAATTTTTCAGCAAGAACAAACATAGAAGCGTTGTCTGATTGACAAGCAGCACCTAATTATGTTCGAAAGAATTTAAAACACCAAATAGGACGGACTTATGCCCCGTTTCAAAAGTAAAGCATACTCTAATAGGTAGTACAGTGTGTGGGTGAGAGGAGGGCAGTGTTTGGTTGTGATCCGGTTATGTTGTGGTTCTGTGACTGCTGGTGTTGGTTGCTGCATGGTCAACAATTGACAGTTAAAGTAACTAGGTTAATTTCAATTAAAATCAATTAAAAATCAATGAAATGTTATTCTAATAAGTTGGATGGTTTTGGGCAGCTTTTGGGCTGAAAAAAGTCGGCTATATCTGGCAACATTGGTGGGAGTTTGGCAACAAATGTCACACAGAATCTATCGGAACAGTTCAGCACAGTTGTCTAACTGTGCAAAGAATTTCCCTGTCGAGAACGGTTTGTAATCGTGCCCTGCCATTCCAGGCTCAGTGGAGAACCAAACGTAACCGTACCGAACTGTTCTTAGAAGAGTGGCTATATGACATTGATTAAAACCTATGGACAAAGGCCCATTGTGATATATTGATTAATCCCTCTGCTTTACTTACATCTATGTTATCTGCAATATGTAATTCCATTTGGAAAGATATTTCATTTATGCCACTACAGTTGCAGCTTTAAGTCATGCTGGTATTAAATTAAATTATTAAAAGGTATTAAAAAAGGTAGTAAAAAGTATTAAATTCAACTTAAGAAGTTCTGTATATACCCTGCTGTAAGAAAGGAACAATTTAGAATGGAGTGCTTTATACTTTTGTTTGATTTTTTTACCAAGCTCTATTCACACATGGGTACTTTTCCACAACATCTGGAGCTTCTGTCAGATAATACAACCGTTAGTAAAATATTGCATTAAATATTAGCTGTAATATTTGTATGTTTTCTCTTCTGCCACAAAAAGCCAGTCAATAATGAATCTATTGGGTTTCTGTTGGGAGTCATGGATACTTCAGATAGCAGGTGGTACATGTGGCTGTAAGAGAGACATTCATTAGCAAGTTTGTAAAAGTGTGCTAAGACTAATGGTGCTGTATTTGTGGCTCATGCCGGGGCGCAGGGAGAGGAGGGCAAACCCTGCCACCTGTTACACAAACCGCCGCAGTGCTGTTGGGAGATATGAGAAGCCATGGGCAGACATCTGGCCCTTTCTCAACTCTCTAGTATGTTCTGTGGTTTTCACTGACACTTTAGACACTTCTGGTTTAATGTTCAACCAAGTTACTGATGATATTTATTGGATTTTTATACTGTATTTGCATATACTACTATTTGTAGTCACCCTTTTTCTTCTGAAGGTTTTTGAAAATTTTTTTTTGCTCATCAAGGCAATATTTGATTTGATACTGTAATACAAGTAACAAAACTTCCACAATCAATTTTATTTAAATAATTTACATACTGTATACAGTGCAAATCCCCGTGTTCATGTGGGTTTTCCTTGGGGTGCTCCAATTTTCCCCACAGTCCAAAGACATGCTGTATACTGTAGGTGAATTGGGTAAACAAAATTAGCTGTAGTGTATGAGTGTGTGTGTGTGTGTGTTTCCCAGTGCTGGGTTGTGGCTGGATGAGCATCTGCTGCATAAATCCTTTGAATTTTCAAAAAACCCTGTTGAAAGTGATAAAAAAAATTATATATTGTCTGTGTTATAAAAAGCCTCTCCAAAAAAGTAAACTTTTTGTAAACTCAAATTTGAAAGTGTATCTTTCAGGTTCTGTGCGGTCTAGGTTGCTGTAATTAATTTTGCTGGTTCCTGCACATGTCAGTAATCGTTGGACAAAGTAGAAATGTCTCTTTCATAATCTATGCAAAATTATTCTATTCTGACTGATGAAGGAACAGAATCAGTTCTGAGGGTATTGAGCCAGTACAAACCTTTAAAATTTAAAGAATGTGGAAGTAAATGGCATTATGGATCTGGTACTGGGTACACAGAGTTTATTAACTGACTTTTCAGCAGAAAACGATATTTAAAAGAAGCATTTTTTTCTTCTAAAATCTATATTTGTAATGTAAATAATGCAATTATAGTGACTTTAATAGCTGTGATCAAATTACACAAATTTAAAATATAATTTGTAAGGGTGTCACGATCCTCCAAATCCTCGATTCGATTACATTTTCGATTCTAAAGGCACGTTTCGATTTGATTTTCGATTATGAATAATTAATTAATGACCAATTAATTATTTTGTAGCCTACCGTTTAAACTACCTGACCTGCATGGTCTTTGTTTTACCCTTAAACAAATCATACAGTAAATGAATAAAGGCAAGATACACACATAATTACCACCTGTCAATCACTTTTTCTACGGGACTCGTGAATAGGCAGTGATCTGTGTCGTTATAATGGCGTCGGTAAAAAAGATGCACAACCAACAGGAACCAGCCAACAGTATCTGAGGTGTTCGCTAAAATGACTAAGTACAAGTGAGTGAAAGATTGAAGCAGTCCTCTGACTGCCTGGACCTGCTGTCTCGAGCGCATGGCTGTGTCTGTGTGTACACGTGATGTGCATTTTCAGAGGTATAGAGGAAGGAGGGCTGCTCAGAAATGCTACACGCCACTGTGGATGTTAAATCGTTGTCATTCTAAAATGCTATTTAAAAACAAAGACAGTGTAAACAGGGCCTGAGTGTGTACTTTTCGCGAGCGGATTTGCAACGGGGACGGGCTGAGGATCGCGATGCCGGTGTTGTCTATCGGACGAACCGTACGTAATACGTACATAGCAGAGCTTGCAAAACTGTGGTTTTTTTTTGTCGACAACAAGAACGTTGTCAACATAACTCACTGGAAATCCAAAATGCTTACACACCGGCGACATCATTGAAAGAGGAGAGGATTTAAGTTCTGTCGACGGGTCTCCTGCTTCTGCAGTTTAACAAGCACTTCAACAAGCCTGTTTTTTTCCCGCTTGGCAAGCCAAGCTGACGTGACATGGGGGCGTGGCAGCATCGACGATTCTATTTTTTGATTCGATAATCGAAATTGAGCATAAATTTCGATCGATTTCGATTAAAAATCTAAATCGTGACACCCCTAGTAATTCGTTACATTACTGTGTTCCCCAAAAATGTAATTAGAATACAGGAACAACCCAAATCTGGTCAGGATAATTATGGGTCAGATGTGTTGTCGTTTTAAGCTTTTCTTAAAGAGCCCATATTATGGGTTTTTGAAAATTCCCTTCCATGTAGTGTGTAACACAGCTCTAAGTGAAGTGAAGTATCCAGCTAAGGCTTAAATCTGTAAGAATACAGTGTTTAAAACGGTTGATTCATCTATAAAAGAGTCGACTCATAGTGCTTCAAACGAGTCGCCTTGATACCAATTCATTAGGTGTTTCGCCATGACGTACGAACGAAACCAAGTTATTCACGTGCACGCGCAAACTCGGGAGATTTCAAACCTGAGGCCCCGCCCTCTGACGCAGAAACCCAGACACACACACACACACACCCACAAACACACGCACACAAACATGCTGGTCGATTGAAGTCACACTGCAGATGGACATTATCGATTCTCTACCCAGAGATGAAACCTCAGCATTATAATCAAGCAGTTGGAAACTTCTGGAAACTACAGGCTACAAAGAATACTTCATCTGAGTTTGTTAAAGTAAGGATCAGTAAAGATTAACTTACTAATGGACGTCAGGATGAGTTTCTTCCTCCATTTCTCAAGTGTAAGTACGTGCGATTAAAGTTGCCTCGTTGACTCTAGCTTGCAAATGTATTTGGTTGTGATTTGTTACTTGTAACCGAGTGTACTGTATCAGGTTCGCTGGCTATATTCTCTTATCGCGTGCAAAGTCACGTTAAAAACGCGACGCGTGCTGTTTGTTTACGGAGCTCCGTGGTAGAGGTCTGCATTCCCGCGGCTGTCCCCGCGCCAGATTTCTGCGGCGCGGGAATAAATTTCCGAATCAATCGCGGGAGCGGTCGGTAACAGGTTTAATTTGGGACGGGAGCGGGCTGTCTAGCAATATCGTGGATATTGCTATGCAAATGAGACAGAGCTTTGCCTGCCTGTGTGTCTGCTTGGCGGTTGTGTGTATGTGTTAGTGCGCGCGTATGAGAGAGAGAGAGAGAGAGAGCTCTGTCTGGCTGTCTCTGGACTGTTTTGCTGGGTGATTTTCGGTTATGTTCTCCCCCGCTCTTTAGCGGGATCGGGCGCGGCGGGCAGAAAACGGGGCGGTTCGGGCACCGGGACAAGAAATTCTAAATATAAGCGGGAGCGGTCGGGTTCAGGCTAAAACCTGGCGGGTGCGGGCGGAAGCTGGAGCGTTGTTGTCCAGAGGTGTGTGTGTGTTTGTGTGTGTGTGTGGCAGCTAAAATCCACGCCTACACTATGGAGCGCGTATGAACTGTGATTACTTTTATATTGCTGATTAGCTATTGGGCATTTCATTCTCTGACTGAAGGCAGTCGACCAATCGTGACAGACTGTCATCGGTCCAATCAGCGCAGATTAGCTTCGCGCTAAGGAGGGGTTTGGGAACAAATGAATCACTGGACGATTCATACAGGAGTCGCTGGGATAATTAGGTAAAAATAAATGCAGATTATAAGACCATGAAAGTGTTTTTTGACTTTGCATGCATATTAGACTGTTGTTGGAGACCCTTACAACCAAGATATGACCCTATTTCATGTATAATATGGGCTCTTTAAAATTTGATTTTCCTAAATAGATTATTTTTAGAATCTGAAAGAAAGCAAATGTTTGACATAGCCCAAATCAGTCATTATTAAAGATATGAAAGTTATAGTTCCACAGAATACTCTTTACATTATGTAGAATGATTTTATGTTAAAAAAGCAAATCACACACACACACACAAAAAAATGACTTTTAAAAAAATCATATAAAAAATGGTTTTCACAGAGATGGTCACATGTATTCCTCAAAAGAGTAAAGAAATAAGCTATGAACAAAGAAGATGCAAATAAGTTTGTTAATCAGCCAAGCAGAAATGATATCCCAAATGCCAATTGTCTGACTATTAATTGGCCAGATTCATAAATCAGCCTGACATTGCTTGACTTGAGCCACTGTTTTGTTTATTGTTTTGTTGGTGAACAGCATAATCACAAAAATCCCTTCAACCCAATCTCCATCTGCGCCTTGTCATCCGGTCAGTCAGGAAAGCTCCACTGTCGTCAAGCCTGTCCATCTCTGTGATGCAATTTGAATTAACCTCTGAATTAAGACAAAACATGTCTTTGTAACGAGGCTCTTGGTTTTGTCGTCTTAATTGATTCAATGTGACTAATATAATTGCAGTGGCACATCGTTCAGGGCTGCAGAAGGCAAATTACGTGCCGCTACACAGTGAAAGCAACTCTGTGACTCGAACCCCCACCAAACGCCCTCCTGCTTTGAGATGCCGGTTCTGCGTGAGCCACTCTTAATGACAAGGGTGTGTGTTATTGTGTGAAGGCCTGTTATTTTCTGACACCGGTGCAATTTAACACATCACAGCTCATGGTGGATTAAAGCAAAACAGGTCTTTGTGAGCAAATAAAGCCCACCCTGACACCAGCCGTCTACTTAATGACCTCCTCCTTCAGAAGACTGGCCCTCTTTATGTGTCGACAGGGTTTTGTTTGCACACGCTGTTCCTGCAAAGACTCGTCTGCTGTGGTAGTTTAGAAAATAGTCGCCTTACATCTTACTTCGCACGTCAAAGCATTATTCTTCATTTCCAGTTCTGATGTTTTTTCTTAAACCCTTTAGAGGAGTATTATTTCTGAAGGAAGAGAGTAGAAGGAGGAGACACTGGACTTGAACTCACATTCTTCTTACGTCTTCATCACCTAGATTAGATTTAAACAAGTGAAAGTGAGGTGAGGTTCAAAACTAAGTAGCCTGCAAGAGGGCAGACCACATCTCTGATGAAATCCCTGGCAACCTCGCCAACAACGTTTTTGTTAGAGGAAAAGCGGACATTAAGAGTGTTAAGAATTTTAGGTAGAAGATTCTTTTATGGGTTTTTTTTATGTGAAATGTTAATAAGTAAATGAATACCAAAGACAAAAATACATGTTTTATTTACATATTTAACATGTTTTTTCAACACTATCTCGCAGCAATTCGTAACTTTTAGTGGCTAATTCATATGAATTCATACAATCTTGTTCGTACAATCTTGTTAGTATGGTATGATTTGCCCCAATGACGGTTGGGTTTAGGGGCAGGGTTGCCTGCCATGCCTCTTTTTTAAAAACGTACATTTTTGTACGAACGAACTTGCATTAATTCGAACAAATTAGCCACTAAACTGACAAAACGTAATATAGATATAACCAGATCAGGCTGGTTTTTCATGTAATTTATCTTTTTTTTATTTATCATGTATTGTAAATACTAATCAGTGTATACACAATTACAGGTGTGTCTGTGTATGTGTACTTGTTTATGTGGTTTTTATGTGGAGATTTTATAGTGACATGAGTATGACCTAGTTGTACTATATTTAGTTGATTTTTAAAGGAGTGGTCTAGAGAGTATTTTTAAGGCTTGGTTGTGTTTATGTTTATCCTTATGCAAAGCAATGTGTGCTTATGCTTATTATTTGGTTGGGTTTTTTTCATATATCTTACTTTGATTATATACTGCTATTCAGCTAGCATGAAAAAGGCTGTCATATTTGATAGTTCCTCCAAAAGGCCCGCCCTCAAGAGGCTCTGATTGGTCAGCTAACGTTATGTGCTGTGATTCACAGATCGGCTCCACGTCACCAGGAAAAGTGTCACACCTCTACTAGCATGTGCTTTTGCCACTGCTTTGTAATTAATGTCAATTAGTTTAGCTGTTAGCCGTATCAGTTTAAGCCTGCTCTCTAAAATAAAATCTGACAAGTGTCTTTCATATATATTCAAAATAAGCATGTGCAAGTAACATGAAACATATCTTTTGCAAGTTTGTTATTTAAGATGTAGAACGCAGGGAAAGCAGCCACATAGAGAGACAATGCAGCATTTCTCATCGTTTACATCCTTGTTTACATCCTTGCTACAACATGCCATTAACGTTTTACCCTATGCATGTAATCATCAGATCAATTTTAACAAATAAGAATACTTACAGGTTGTGGCTTACAATCCACAGCTTTGACTATTATGGTTGTAGGTGCTTCTTCAATGAGGAGTTTTTAGCCGAATCCAGCACTGAACTAGGAGAGATTCTGGAAGCTGTCCTTTGTCAAATGCTAGCTATATATTTTTTATAATTCTCTGGAACATAATTAAAATTAAACTGTAAGCACTTCTCTCTGTGTGTTGTGTCCTTTGGAAGCACAAATACAGAAACAGAACAAGCTCTGTGGAAATTGCAGCATTTGGACGCATTTTAGCTTTCTCTGCTATAACATTACAGCACCTCTGGCCACGCATCTTTGCTACTCGGTTGTATTTGCGTAACCTGATTGACTTCATTAACCCAAATGTATTTTTTTGTAGCCCCAAAACTTTGTTCGTTGTAGGCTTTGCTAAGCTAACTCTGTTAAAAGTCTCATTTTCCTTTGAACTTTAACTGTATTACATTCAGAGATGTTGTTCAGACAGCTACATTACACATCAACTAAAGTTTAAAATATGATATTGTAGTTGACCAGCCCTTTAAGCATTCTTAATTACCATGTCCTCGTAATTCAAAATGCATAAAAATATTTCTTAATTGGGTCATTTGACATTCAAAATTTGCCACAGGTTTGCTCTGAGGATTGGGTTAAACAGTAGGGATAGGGTAGGTAGACCACCCATATAATGAGTCCTTTTTACATTACACCTTGTCAGCTATAAATAAACTTGTGTGTGTGTGTTTGTGTGTGTGTGTGTGTGTGTGTGTGTGTGTGTGTGTAATGTAATGTCAATTAATATTTTCTTAATATAAATATAATAATTAACAATTATAACTTGTGTACTGGTATGGACAGCGGCAGTGATGAGCCAAGAATGTCAGAGCATTTTTAAGTTGAAAATATTCACTCACTTGAGAACCGCTTTCTTTCTTTCTTTCTTTCTTTCTTTCTTTCTTTCTTTCTTTCTTTCTTTCTTTCTTTCTTTCTTTCTTTCTTTCTTTCTTTCTTTCTTTCTTTCTTTCTTTCTTTCTTTCTCTATGTTTGTTTCTCATCTTGTCAAATCGCACTGGTCTTCTAAATGTGACAGTTTTCATAAAGACAAGTATAAAGCGGCTTCATTTTGAGCAGTAATTACAGAGTGTACCTTTATGATGCTCCTGTTCGCCAGCTGACCTGCAGAAGAATTAATTTTCATGCCAGTGAAACCCTGGTCGCTGTTACCTCATTAAAATCCATCCTAATATGGTACGCATGGATTTACTACAGAATTGTGCAATAGCAGCCGTCTTATATAACAAGTCAGGCCTCCCTCTCTCTTCCACTCTCTCTCTCTCTCTCTGTCTTGATTTCTTTCTCTTCTCCATCTTTCGTTTTCCCCATGTGTCACAATGTGCCTCTGGCTCACTCTCGGCTTGATTCATTGTGATTTGTGGTTTGTAAAGGCCTCATACAAGAGGCCAGGCGTGAGTTCACGGGTCTGCAGTGCTGTTTCTCTGACAGATGTGATCTTGGATCAGACAGCTCCTGTAAAACGGTCAAACGTCACTCTTCCCATCTTCACGCTAAACACGTGCGTCGGCGTAAGTCTCTGTATGTGACCTGAGGGCTCTGGGCTGGTATGTTGATGTGGTGGCAAGCCGTCCTGTCAGTGTTTCTCTCCACGGGACAGCAGTTGTGGCGCAGCGCCCCCAGCCTGTGGCTCGCTCCTCTGGTGCTGTGCTCAGCTACAGTTTGTTGTTCTGGGCGTATCTAACGTGATTACACAGTAATTAGTGCTTTAATTGCGCACCATTGAATGGAAATTGGCGGGGCTGAAGATTGTGTTTAAAGAAACACTCTCAGAGGTTGTCACATTTGGATTTGCAAAAAGATGTAAATTGATTTAAAACCAAACCCTGATTTAAATAAAATGAAAAGCAGTAATTCAATAAATGAGTCAAGCTAACTCAAGTCATTTGTATTTTAGGTTTGTGTGTTTTTTTTTTTGTTTTTTTTTTTTGTTTTTTTGTTTTTTACCGCAGGCTAGTTGTAGATTTGTCTGTATTTTTTTGCATGGACTTGTTTAAACCACTGCCTGATTTATATGATGAAGATGCCTTTAGGTCTGCCAGAAACTGAAGTTACTGATTTTTTATTTATTTTTTTGGAAGTTGATGTACTTCCAATTGAAACAGAATATTGAGTATTGGGTGGGTTTTTTAGGCCAATCAATACCTTAGCAAACTAACAGTAAAAGGGGCATGCTTACGAATTTTTTGGCTTAAGGCGATGTCAAACTAACATCAACAGAGAACAACCACTAAATGTTGAAGCAAATTGTAAAATTTAATTGGAGATTACCAAAACAAAGATTTTTTTTTAATGGATCATCGAAGGAATAACAAAATAAAAAATTATTTCACATAAACTTTAACCATTTCATGTGTACGATAACACCAGTGTGATCAGCCTTGGCTGATCCCTGAAGCACATGATCACACCGGTGTGATTAGAATGTTCAGAGCGCACATCATCAACTGCTAAAATTAAAATCTGACAAAGCGCTTAGGCACACCAAGAGGTGCACAGCGCTTGTCATAAATCACAATTTATCCTTGCTTTAAACAAATAACATTTAATTTAGGTTTCAGACATTCAAATACACATAACTACAAGCAAAACATACCATTTAAGTTTTAAAAAATACACCCGGATGTCTATGGAGACAGCGATAGTTATTTAGTTATTTTTCAATATAACTGGACTATGTGCTTTATTCATGTAAGATACACACTGTTTATGTTACTAGAATATTTTCTCTATTCCTTTTCCAGATAAACAGTTGCTTATCGTCATGTATTTCAGAAGAAAATCATGAATAAACATGACTTAAATGCAGCAGCTCAGATGACTCCTGTGGTTGTTGCTAGAAAGGATACAGCTGCGATCGGAAGTTGATGAGAAGTATTTACATGATTTATATGTTATTATAATATATAATATATAGCCTCTCCTCCAGCCCAGTGAAGTCTAGATGGGAGCTAAGGATACTCACCTGAATAAAGTATAATTTGTGTGACACTGTACAACAAATATGTTTTTTTTTTTTTTTTTTTTTTGCTTAGGGTTGAGGTAGGGGTAAATGCTATAGTTAATTTAGTTAATTTGCTATAGTTGTTAACTTCCAGCTGTATCCCTTCTAGCAACAACGGCGGTGCCCATAACCTGTCATAAAACAATTAATTCGATCATCAGAAATCCCATAATATAATTCCAACATTTGTCAATGTTTACAGAAAAGGGCAAAAAGAAACATAATAAGCTACAGTTGAAGTCAGAATTATTAGCCCCCCTGAATTATTAGAGCACTTGTTTATTTTTTCCCCAATTTTTGTTTAACGGAGACAATATTTTTTTTCTAAGCAACTTTCTAAGCATAATAGTTTTAATAACTCATCTCTAATAACTGATTTATTTTATCTTAGCCATGAGGACAGTAAAACACTTCAATACAGCTTAAAGTGATATAAGGCTTAACTAGGTTAATTAAGTTAACTAGGCAGGTTAGGGTGATCAGGCAAGTTATTGTATAACGATAGTTTGTTCTTTAGATCATCAAGAAAAGATATAGCTTAAAGGGGTTAATAATTTGGTCCCTAAAATGGCTTTTAAAAAATTAAAACTGATTTTATTCTATACGAAATAAAACAAATAAGACTTTTTACAGAAGAAAAAATATTATCAGACATACTGTGAAAATTTCCTTGCTCTGTTAAACATAATTTGGGAAATATTTAAAAAAGAAGAACATTTTTTGAAAGGGGCTAATAATTCTTACTTCAACTGTATATTCATAGATCATTGGGGCTGGTGGGTCACATGATAAACTTGACGTGTCGACATGACAACTTTAGAGCGCAATGGATTTTAAGTAATGCTCTCACGCTGGAGGGTCAGCTGGAGTATTTCAAACTCACACATGAAAGGGTTAAAGCTGGTGATGGCGACATCTCTCGATGGTAACTCTACCCATGCTGTATACTTGTTAGCTCTGTATAATCATTAGCAAGTGTGTCTTGCTTTGAAGTGTGGTTTGAAGAGACAAAAATTGACAGATTGATATGTCTTTCTTCCTTTGTTTAGCCAAAGAGCCTCCTCACTCACACACGTGGAGTCCCTTGCCTTTCAGGTGTTGATTAAAAAGGTTCCAACTCCTGCCTCGCTTCCACTGAACGCAATCATGTGCGTCTGTGTGGAGATCTGTAAGACTTCAAAATGCGAAACTAACTTTAGGAGACCAACAGCCAAAGTCTAAAATTAGCCCTTGCCAAGTGCCAGATTCAAATAAAATAGGCTTTAGGCTGCACGATATTGAAAAAAATCTATCTTTGCGATATTTTTTATTTTATTGTTTGATATATAATGAATACAATTTCATCAAATGACTTAATATCTCTATTAAGAAAGACTATATAATGTTAGATCGATAGGAATAATTCTGCAGTGGGAGTAAGGGCTGTGCAATTTAGGGAAATTTGGGATTTTTGCGTTTTGTCTGTGACTTTGAAACCAAATTATTCCCACATTACAAATGCTGTTTTTCTTTGATATTAATTCATCTATTAATGCTTCTGAAGTAGCAGATGCCATAATCCCACTTATCTGTGCTTTCCTGTTTGTTTTCTTTTTTTTTTTTTGTGGGCGTAGTTCAGTTGAGCAGTTCTGATTGGACAAAACGAAAGTGTGCTCACTTAATTGGCTAGCAAGACAGTCACACACAGACAGCAGTCACACAATTGCTTTGGGTGGGGAAAATTAAATACATATACATTTCATATTGCAGCCTCTTGTGATTAACTAATCGCAATGTTTCAAATTGCGATTGTGATTAGATTTGTATCAATTGCACAGTCCTAGTGGGAGTGCATCTCCATAAAATCTAATAAATATATCTATGAAATTTTTGTGGTCCACCAACACATTTTAATTGTTGTCTCTGCTATTTGCAGTGCATTTATGCATTTGCATGTGTTCTGAGTTTTTTCTTGCACATGTTTAGTCAGAGATTGATGAATTAATGTTGACTATTTGCATCTCTATAAACTCTAATAAACAATCTATAAACTTTTGGGGTCCCCTAAAACATTTTTGTTGTGGTCTGTGCTATTTGCAGTGTGTATTTGCATGTGGTGTGAGTATTTTCATGTATAACAATCTATAAATGCAACCAATACAACAATTGAAATTGAACAGTTTTTTATCGTTTCCCGAGTCTAACAGTATTCAAGTACAGTAACTGATTGATAAAAATAAAATAATTCAATAACATTAATCATAATGTTACAATTGGTGCAATTTCTTATTCCTGAATGTATAATGTGAATGATTATACAAACACAGGCATCAAAATCATATGCAAATGATGAATTCTAATACAAACTCAACAACGCATATCCTGCGATGTGACTATTGTGAAAAATCACATTGCGATATCAATGCTGAAATTATATGTTGTGCAGTTAATTATATGTTGTGCTCAAGTTAATAAATAAAAATACATTTTCTCATAAATCACCCAGAGCTTTGTAAGTATTGTAATATCTAGTTTAATTTGGTGAAAAGACATATAAATTGGCCTCACAGCAAAAAGGTTGCAGGTTTCAGCCACGGCTGGTTCAGTTGGCATTTCTGTGTGGAGTTTGCATGTTCTCAATGTGTTGGTGTGGATTTGCTCTGGGTGCTCCGGTTTCACCTACGGGTCCAAAGACATGCACTACACCTAAATTAGGTAAGCTACAGTAAATTGTCCATAGTGTATGTGTAAGAATGAGAATGTATGGGTGATTCCCAGTGATGGGTTGCAGCTGGAAGGGCATAATTTGTTGATTTATTTTGCTGTGGCGACCCCTGATTAATAAAGTGACTAAGCTGAAAATAAAATGAATGAATGACATATAAATTGCCTAAGGCACTTCTAAATTGCAGGAAATTATGCATTCATGGTTGCCAGGGTATTGCATTGTGGTTGCTAGAATCGATTAAGGTCAAAATTAATCACATGGAAATATCAGATTCCACATTAAATGTAAATATTTGCTTTTTTCACAATTCTTTCAATGTAAAGCAGGGGTGCACACTCTACAAGCTCTCAGGCTACCAGCCCAGCCCAATAAAAGCTGTAGCTCACACTGGCCCGACAATGGAAATTCAGCTATTGAGTTTAGTTCAAACCCAGAGTAGACATACCTAAACCAGCTAATCAAGCTCTTTCTAGGCATGCTTGAAACTTCCAGCAGGTGTATTAAAGGAAGCTAAACCATGCTGGACGCTGATCTTCCTGGACCGAGTTTAGGCACCCCTAATCTAAAGGTCTAGGAATCCTAGCAAGCACAATATAATACCCTGGCAACTATGAATGCATATGCTCCTGGAATTTAAGAATGTCTTGTTAGACTGCAACAAAATGTTCTCTGTGTCACAGAAACAACCAAATGTTTCTGGCTTCAGATAGTAGTCATACTAGAATCTGTTCATAAAAGAAAACAAACCTTGAGAAAGTCTTTCTGAAGCTCTCACAATATTACTTTTCATTTCCTTTGGAATAACTATTACTTCCACTTGACTTTAAGTTGTATGATCACCGTCATGGAGATTTATCTGTGGGTTTATTTTATTATATGAGGCACAGAGCTGAGGGAAAGCTTCTAGGTAAAGATTTTTCTTTAGGTTACAGAAATTTCATCATTAGTAAACCTGTCTTTCAGACATTTGGGGTATGTATTATCATTTTATTTTAATATATGTTGAAGTATAATTTATTCCTGTAATTCTTAATCATGAAGCTTCAGAAATCTTTCTAATATGCTGATTTATTTCTCTAGAAACATTTATCATATCAGTGTTAAAATTATTTGTACTGCTTAATCCTCTTTAAAACGATCATAAATTTAAGATATTTTGGATCCTCAAATTTATCCTTTTATAATCAATTGGAATTTAAAATAACTATTTATTTAAAAACATAAACTTTATACTGTCACATTTGGTCAGTTGAATGCATCCTTGCAAAACAAAATAATTATTACAAAAAAAAAAAAACTATAAAATGAAAGTATACTGACCCCAAACCCTACTTTTTTTAAACAGTAGCATGCATGTGCAAGAAGTTCAGAAAGTCTTTTTTAAGTCTATACATCAAGTGATTGTGGTAAGGTAATCAACACAATCAACGCTTCCTTCTTACAGTCCTCCTTACAAGTTTGGAAGTCGTAATTATGATGTGATTCGCTCACAAGTGATTGGTTGGGGGAGAGAAAAAATGGTGAGTGTCTTGAGCAATTTCACGTTATGTTCCTTTTTTTTAGTGCTAGCAGAACAAAAAATAGAGCAAAAGATTTAAAACAGGCAATTTTGTTGACTTCCCTGTCTGTAACTGTGCATTTTAATAATTCGAGGGCTGAATTTGTCACTACTAAAATGGATCATAAGTAAAATTAGAAGAAAATGTTTCTTTTTGAGTAAAAATTGTTAAAAATCTACAACATCAAAACAACGTCAAAATAGCTTTTTCCAGAATCTAAATGTGCTTAAAATTTATTTACTGCCTATAGACACTCTATTAGAAACACCTCGCTAAGCTGTAATACAGTATGTATTTTGATGCAGTGATCAAATACATATCATTACATCAATACATATAAACGTACGTACATATATTTTTTGTTTGTTTGTTTGTTTGTTAAAGGATTTAGGCTGCAGATAATCACAAAATAAGTGATAACTGGCTTGAAAAAGGGTACTTAAGAAAACACATTGTATGATTCATTTAGTGAGTGGTGGTTTTGTAAATGTAATGCAGTAGTAATCATCTAGTTATGATTTTTGAACTTGGACCAATAAAAAACCAACCACATACAACCACACACAAAGTTGTTTGCAGTACGCACAAAAACACACATACATATGCACATTTACTGACACAGCCGTGGTGATTATAGCGGTTAGGAGTTACATGTCAATTTTACTCTCTTTATTACAAACATTCGCTGTTTTAAAAATGTTTTAAAAACACGTGTATACATGTTATTATGGAGATATGCACCCGTCAATCAATTCGGTGGGCGATGATGTTGCGGTGGGCCTCAAAATCACTGGGATTTGGATCCGATTTTAACTTCAGTAAATTTTTAAAAAGAGACTTATTGGGTTTATATTTATGTGTTTATATATTTATTTATATAAAATTTTAAACAGGAAAAGATTAAAAGAGTAATTTGTAATTAATTACTTTTTTTTAGTAACTCACCAAACACTGTTTAAAACGTAATTATATTCAATAGTCATTATGCTACGCAATATCTTTAAATGACCTGTTATATAATATCGCTCCAACATGAGTTTAAGCAGCATTAGAATGTCATTTCCATATGCAGTCTGAACCTTTTTTTTTTTGAGCATGACGGCGCACAAACATTGTGTGGACTCAAGTCCGCTGGTATTGATCATGGCTTTATTTTGATATTTTCTTGGCTCTTGTAAGATCTGACAAGCAGAACAGCAGTGCTTTGAAGTCTTGTGTGCTCAAATTGATTTCCGTGTATCCTCGGGACTTGCCATCGTGAATTTGGGCATATCTCGGTTGATGCAACAAAAAGTTTGAAACTCGCTGTCAGGACAACATCATAATAAACAGAAGTGTAAAGGATCTGGAGTCTTTTTCTCATAATATCCTCTTCTTCCTTTCTGGATTGTGTATGTGTGGGTACGAAAGTGTATTCAATAAGCTAATTTCCTTCAGGCCAAAGACACTAAACTGATCTAAATTTCACCAAAGCTGCAGGGGTGCGAAATGAAATAGGTAATATAATGAGTTATGGTAATCGCGCCAACTTCACACACTGAGAAGTTTAATCAGTTGGTTCGTGCAATTATTCTTCCTTGTCATTAATGTGTGGTGGGAAACTTTTAACTCTCCTTTGTGGTGAAACATGATTCTAAACGGTGCCTGTTTTGATAAGGCTGATAATATCCCATCTCATTGTCATTTTCTAGCTCCAGTCTTGCCTAATAAGTTTCTTCAGAACTTTTCGCTTGGCTTTGAAATCTACAAAAAATTGAGTCTGAAAGCTTATGCAGCTGAGGTCGGTTTTATCAGTTGCTGGAGCGTTCTGATACAGCAGGCTTTCCTCAGGCTCATGGAAGGGTTGGGTAGAAAATTCAGTTTTTCTCTCTGGATATGTGATAAATAAGCACACCAGCTGATGTGAATCCATTTTTGACAGTCTGCCTTTTTTCTGGAGGCCCTTGCTGGTTAAATAACTTTTAAAATACTTATTTCGACCCGAGAACATCAGCATTTTGTGATGCAAAACAGTAAGTGAAATTGCAAAGAAGAATGTGTTTCTGCTGAAGCAATGTTTCTCTCAAACAAACTGCTTTGATGTTTTGTTTGTATTTCATAGTAATTTTATTATTTATGTTTGTTTTTTAATAAATCGCTAAATATCAGTCGATATATCAGCCTTTGTTACATAAGTTTACTACTAATGTTATGTTAATTTTATTATGTTTTATTTTATATTATTTTATAAAGTCATATTTTACATATATTTCCCATATTGATTGATATATTGGCCTTGGGGAAATACCAGTCTAGCACTGATGCTAAATTATGTTATATTAATAATTTTGTTAGATTTTTTTCTGTAGTAAGTGTATTATTTATGATCTTTTGGTAACATAAATTTCCAAATATTGACTGATATATTGGCCTTGGTGATACTGTATATCAGTATATGGCAGATTTATATTATACTATATTATATTATGTTATATTATATTATATTATATTATATTATATTATATTATATTATATTATATTATATTTTATTATATTATATTATATTATATTATATTATATTATATTATATTATATTATATTATATTATATTATATTGTCTGTTAAAATTCTTGATTCTGATTGGGTGGAGAGTGTGCATTATTTTCGTTGAAACGAACAGGTAGTTCCAGTCAGTTTTGATCACAGTTTGTAAAAAATGCGCTTCTCCTCATGTACTGCACAGGAAACTGATGAGGACGTTTAATGGTGGACGGGAAATGCACAAAATTAGAGAAATACTCATCAATTATGCCAATTATTATGTTTTTTAAGCAATAATATATTTATTGTAAAGTCAATTTGGCAGTTTATTTATAAAAAATAGCACGTCTTTAAAATGTTAGACTGAGTTTTGGGGCAGTAAGAGGCAGCTCTGCAAACAGCTCCACACTGAGAGAAGCTTAATATCGGCTATAGACCACTTCAGGACCTGCTGCTGGATCTCATCCCTTGCACCACTGTTGTTTAAAATACGGAGGTGAATCTGCAGCACGTCGAGTGGTCCTTCGTCCATTAAAATCAGCCATTAAGAACATGCACATGGAAACTTACCCAGACGGGACTCATTGTTTTATGTACATTTTTTATAGGTTGAAGTGATATATTGTCTGGGTTAAACTGCCAGTACCTTTTCTATAATGTCATGAATTCTAGTGCTGCATGATATTGGAAAAATCTGACATTGCAATATTTTATTTTGCTTCAATATATAATGTGAAATTAATACAATTTCAGCAGATGGCTTCAATATATCAATTTCAAAATACAATCTTTCATTTTGATTGATTAGGATAATTTTGTAGTGGAGTGAATCAGACTAACTGCAAACATAAATAAGATCAGTGCTTTACTCTTTTCCAGAGAGCCATAGAGTAGTCAGATATTCAGGCACAGTAATTGAATAATCAAATGCAATTTAAAATGTTAAATAACACTGTACAGTCTTCATTGTTGATCTACTATAATTCAACTCAACGTTGCAGATACTACAATCTGGCTATATTGCGAATGCACACATTGCGATATCGAAGCTTAAACGGCATATTGTGCAGCCGTAACAAATTCTAAATATATTATTTCATATACAATATATTGTTTCAAACTAATAATAGTCAATAAACGTTGCTTTGTTAAGCTGTATGTAGAGATCAAGGCCAAAGATTTGGCATTGAAGAAGGGTATGTGTCCCCACCAATATCCAGAGATTACTGAAAAGAAAGGGTGAAATCACGTTCTTATCTTGGGTCCTCCCACCCACAAAACACATTAGTAGAGTGTGCTAGGCTTGGCCTATGCTGATAATGACTATACTGTAAATACATTTGATTGTGGGAAGCGTTGAGACAAAGAATTTTCCCAGTCCTCCTTTACTGTACAAGACATGGACATAAGTAGCAACTTTTCAAAGAGGCAAGTTTTTAAAGTCAAGTTTGCTTGGAGTCCACCATAATAATATTAGCCAGGCTGTGCAATTACTCAAAATCCAGTTTCAATTTTGACAAATTTCATAATTATGAAAATAATAATCGTGATAAAATGATTTAATTGCATCACGTGCCTCTTTAAACTTCTCTACATTCATAACTCCTCGAAGCCAGATTGCAGTAAAATCATGTAAATTGATTTTTGCAGCATTGGACGTGTTTTATTAATTGTTATTCGTATTATTATGTGTTTAAAGCCTTTATTCATGTTTTTTAAAAGCATGAAAAAGAATTTGTGCTGTTCTATGCATGCGCTATAGGGATGTTTGTCCCCACCAATGTCAAGAGCAAATCTACATCCTTGGTAACTAACCAATTTGTTTATATTATATTATATTATATTATATTATATTATATTATATTATATTATATTATATTATATTATAATATTATATTATATTATATTATATTATATTATATTATATTATATTATATTATATTATATTATATTATATTATATTATATTATATTAATGATATTAATTATATTATATTATATTATTATATATTATATTAATTACAAGAAAAACAAAACATTAAGTATATATAAAATATATCATAAAAAATATTAAGTGTTCTGCCATTCTGAGACTTTGAAGTAGGCTATACACAGCAATATTCAAGGATTTTGCAACAGAAATGAGTTGTAATTGGTGAAACTAAGTGCTTTGGAAGCAGCACCACAACGTATGCCAGTAAGCAGCTGTAATGGTCTTTTTTAAATGGAGTCAGAGCTACAATGAAAAATCGTGATATTATGTGGATTAAGTGAGATGCATATCCTCGATTCTTTTACTGTACAAATGCGTAGAGTCATGTTTAATCCAAAAATGATGTGACAAACCTCTTAAAGACGACACACTTTCTCTCATTAATCATTACAATTCTGTTCTCTCCGTCTGGTGACTTTTTCTTATCGTGAGTCCAAACACGTACAGCTCGCACGACTACTGACATTCACTTCAGCCCTCTCAACCTCTCGCTTTCCTTCTCCCTCACTCCCCAAGAACTCTACATTTGCACACATCATATTTGTAGTGAAAAATTAAAATGTCTGTGTATAATTCTTCTTTTTTCTAATCTCAAGTAATTACGAAACCTGAATTGGTGTCATTGAGTGAGGTGTATAGTATGAAGTAATAATGATTGAACAAGAATGAAAAAGTCATATTGTATGGAAACATCATTTAAAATGACAGGGAATGGGATTTAGGTTTTTTTTCCACCTCATTACTTTCGTTAGCTCTCCTAAAGGTCATATAAAAATTTAATTAAATTTAGTTTTCATTTAATTTAATCTATTTTTAAAAATAATTAAAAAAATGTTTAAAATGATTAAAATAGAATATAGTTTAAATCATTTAAAAATTATATAATTAAAAATCATTTAATATAAAATAATTTACAATACTTTAAAAATCAAATAATTTTAAATTAATTTAATAAATAAAAATAAAAGTCATTTAAAATGATTTAAAAATAAAAATGGCGTTTCTGTGTGGAGTTTGCATGTTCTCCCTGCCTTCGCGTGGGTTTCCTCCGGGTGCTCCGGCTTCCCCAACAGTCCAAAGACATGCGGTACAGGTGAATTGGGTGGGCTAAATTGTCGTTTAAATTGCAGTGGATAAGTGTGTGTGTGAATGTGTGTGTGGATGTTTCCCAGAGATGGGTTGCGGCTGGAAGGACATCCGCTGCGTAAAAACTTGCTGGATTAGTTGGCGGTTCATTCCGCCGTGGCGACACCGGATTAATAAAGGGACTAAGCCGACAAGAAAATGAATGAATGAAAAATTTAATAATTCAAAAATAATTTAATGAATAAAAATAAAAAGTCATTTAAAATTATTTTAAAATGAAATAATTAAAACTGATTGCAAAATGAAAAAAATGTAAATGTAGTTTAATAAACAATAAAAATTATTTAAAATTATTAAAAAACTAAATAATTTAACTCACTGTCAGGCAATGTTTTGATTCAAAAAAAAAGTGGTGCCTTTATTTTCTGAAATGTTTACCTCATTACTTTGCTTTGTCCCCCAAAGGTCAGTGGGGAAATTCAGCAGGAGGTTGTGAATTCTAGAGGAGGTTAAAACTCCATGGCTTGCTCTGACCTTTTCCATCAAAAGGAGAAGCAAATTGGAAGTTGTTTTAAAGACTTCCTGGCCGAGATGTGTGAAAGTGCAGAGTATGGCATCCAGTGGAGCGGAGATGACAGAAAGAAAGGGATGGAAGTCAGAGAGGAATGACATTAACATCATAACCGGTCTGTCACAGAAAGAACCACAGAGAGCATGAGCCAGTTACTGCAGCAGAACTGACTACTGTAGGTACTGTATGTCAATATTGCTGGGGATTTATCGGCATTTGTTTTAAATTACTGAAAAAAATCTAATTAACTTCTTCTAGACAACCGCTAGTTTAAAGGAACACTCCACTTTTTTGGCTCATTTCTCCCGATCTGACAGGGTCACCCGGGATTAGACCAGTAGCAAAAAAACATTATGCAGCCATTGAAAATGTAGTATTACAGTTTGTCGATTATTACTTCAGAATTTGAGTATACCGCAGTTCCTAGAAATATCGACCAAGAAAATCGCTGCTGGTCTTGGTACACGATATAATAATAGGTGCTAATGGTCTAATCAGATTCAATGATTTATACTAAGCTAAGCTAAAAGTGCTCCCACTAGACCTGGAGATCTGATGAATGGATTCGAAAATGAGTTGCAAAATGAGATATATATTTCCAGAAAAGTAAGTTAAGTGTAATTAAGTTAATATGTTGTTAAGTTTTTCACATTATATTTTATTATTTTTTAGTATAAAAACTTGCTTTTGCTTCTGAATAATAATAGCTTTAATATATATTTTTTAATTTGAAAAAATAATCACAACTGTGATGTGTAGTAGCTGTCACGAGATATGAAAAAATGCTGCAATTTTGAGAAATGCTCGCTACTACGGAAGATAAAGTTGCCGTTTATATATGTTAATATGGTCAGAAAGTGTTGCAATTTGAATTACCAAAATTATTATACACAATTAATTATGAGAAATAAAGTTGTGATTATGATATATACCATAAGGTGCAAAGTTGCCGTTCTGAGAAATTGTTCCAACTGTAGAAAACAAACAGCTGCATATAAATTGTCATATATTACACCATGCTATATATTATTTAATGCCAAAAATTCTTACAATGTTAAATAATCGATTAAAAATATATTTAATGTTTAATAAATCTTTTTATTAATAATTATATTTATGTTTCATGAATACATTTTTAAATACTGAAATTCGGCACCAATTGATACAGAAATTTTTAAAACGCCAATTTCCCGCTAAAATTCAAGCGCTGTTAAGTATTAGTTCATCAGTTTATAGAGCTCAACTCTGTTTACTGAGTGTAACCACACATACAGAGGCACTAGAGTGTTTTAAAGCCGTGATACGTCAGCGAATCGCTCTTATGTCAGTTTATAGCCAAAGCAGCTGATCCACGTGACTTTGAAACGCTCCAGTGTCCCTGTATCTGTTGTCTCACACAGTAAGCAGCGGTGAGTTCGGTGATCTGATGACCTTCAAAACTAATCATAGTAATTTCTGTTAAGCAGAAATCAGCGGCGTTTAAGAAGATGCTCAACAGAGCTCAGATGTAAGCGGGAAATGGACGTTTTTTAAACTTCAGTACCGATTGGTATCAAATTCCAGTATCGCGACAAGTCAAATTCTGATTAGTGATAAACCTTTACTAAGAATAATCTGGACAACTTTAAAGACTATTTTCTCATTATTTTGGTTCTTTTAACTCTCAGATTACAGATTTTCAGACTAAATGACAAACGCTTTCTGAGTTAACAAACCATATAATGATGGAAAGCTTATTTATTCAACTTTCATGTGATTTGTTTGAAACACTTTTGACTGGTCCAGAGTCACATCTGTTGAGATTTAACTAACTAAAACTTAATTTCATTTTCTTTTTGGCCTAGTCCCTTTATTAATCAGAAGTTGCCAGAGCTGAATGAACCGTCAACTTACCCGGCATATGTTTTACGCAGCGGATGTCCCTCCAGCTACAACGCATCACTGGGAAACACTCATACACTCTTATTCACACTCATACACTACGACCAATTTAGCTTACGCAATTCACCTATAGCGCATGTCTTTGGAACATCTAGAGGAAACCTACACGAACACGGGGAGAACATTCAAACTCTACACAGAAATGTCTGTTTGACCCAGTCGAGGCTTAAACCAGTGACCTTCTGTTACAGCAGTACCCACTGCACCACCACACCACCCTCCTAACTAAAAATCATCCATAAATATCTTTAATATTTACCTGTAAAAAATAAAAGTAATGTCGTCACAGATGTATTTATTTATTGTGAATATTGCTGTAGTATCGAAACCGTTATTAAAATTGGTTATTGAATTTTGTGGCACTGGCAATTAACAATAGCTGTCATGCAAATACTAAATCTTTTTCAACAGCCTAATGACTAAACATTTTCTTTCAGGAGGAAGTCAAGTGCTCACGTAGAGGAAGTGTCTTCTCTTATGTACAGCATATGTGTTCTCTCAGCTGCTGTGGACACGCTACAGCTGCTTGACTAGTCTCACCAAACCAAAGCTGAAGGGACAGGCGGCATCACACACACATACACAAACACACGAATCACAGCCAAATCTCTGTTTCCAAGGAGACACGGGTCTTGCTGGAAGGCGAGATGCTGTAGTAAATAGCGGAGACAGAGTCTTATAGAGGTGAAGTGCTACGAAAGCACCAGAGCCCAGCACCGAGCCAGAGACTCACCTTCTGTCTCACTCTAATTAAACGCAAACGTCAGCGAGAAGACTGATGCTTCGGCCTGCTTTTAATTGTACTGGCTGGAGTAGAGGATGTATGGCTTAAAAAATAGCATGTGAATTACGTTTCTGTGGGGATATTGTGCATTGTCGGCATGTTGAGAAATTTAAATGAGACTTTATATTTGGGATATTAAATTGTGGAAACATGGAGTTTGCGATGCCTCCCAATATTAGTAATGAGTGCAAGCATGGGCCGGTATAAGCAGGGATGGGCAGTATTTATGATAAATGCATTTAAAGTATGTATTTCAGATACAAAATAGTGTTTTGTAATTTGTATTTGATAGGGTTGATAAAAATGGGTTAATATTTTGTATCAAAATACTTTAGTATCTTGTATTTTTGTAGTTTTAAAATACTGCAAAATATTTAGCAAGAAGTCTACAGTTCATGATGACATCTGTAAAATACTTATGAAAAATACTGTAAAATAGTTTGAGATCAGAACAGAAAACTGATTTATTTTTGAAGCAGGTGGTCAATGATTGAAGCATGCATGTATATCATGCTCAAAGAAAGTAACAGATAAATGGTGCGGGTATATTCAGGAGCAAGTCAAAGTCGTTAAAAGTAGCTACTGAGCAATGCTAAGATCAGAAATATATAATGTCTATAGTGTACAGTTCAGAATCTTTGCTTAAGAAATGAGATGGAATAAAATATTCCTTTAGAACAGGACATGGCGCTTCAGAACACAATCATTCTCAGTCTCGGTGCTGCAGGTGGAAATGCAAAGGAACTTTAGAAATATAAAACACTTAAATATGGTGTTCTGGTGTTTTAAGGAGGGTAAACGGAGACTCTTCCAGTTAAAGAACAGCAAAAATCTTAGGAGAATGAGTGTACTGTACAAATAATGAATGGATTGCTGATGTAGATGGCAAGAAAATAAGACCGACAACAATAAAATAAGTCCTACTCTGAAAATAACTACAGTTGGTTTCAAATGCCAGTGGCTGGTCTGCAGGTGCGCTGTATAGTTAACGAAGATGAAATATGTATGCCCAAATATGTCACAATATATAAAATTTCAGATTCCCGTTACATGGTTGCAGCAGTGTATGTATAAGTTTATTTGCAAAAACAGATATTTATGTCATTTGAGGATATCATATTTTAATGTTTTGCAGTTTTTAGAAGTTTTCAGAAATCATGTTTATGCATTGGAACGAGTTTAATTGCAAATTCCGTGAACAAAAAATTAAAATGAACTCTTTCTATAGGCCTGTCACCCTTTTAAATCTAAGATTGTTAAAAGACTTAATAGTCATTGAACAGAGATGATGGGAGTTTTCAGCCTGATCTCACGAGAAGTATTTTACGTTTTGTCAGTTTAGTGGCTAATTCATACAAATTTTTACGAGTCGTATGAAAATGTATGATTTAAAACAGGAGGCGTGGCACCCAACCCCGCCCCTAAACCCAACCGTCATTGGGGGATAAGCAAATTGTACTAAATTGTACGATTTAGATCGTACGCATTCAAACGAATCAACCACTAAATCAAAAAGTTACGAATTGCCGTGAGATTTCGTTTGAGTTTTACAGGCCACGCAATGGGTGCAAACATAATCAACATACTATGTTCTGACTCATTATCTGTGTTAAATGATTTAAACCACAGGATATCATCTTTATGCAGGACTTTCTGTATGAAATTTGTCCAAAATTTATTCCAAAATCAAAGAGAAACACAAGTTAAATTTGGGTAACAAGTCCAACTCACTAACCATTTGGCCACAACTTCCCCTTAGGTGAACGAAGTTATAGAGAAAATGGTTGTTATCAAACATTGTTTACTTTGCTAAGTCACTTTATTGGTGAAGGGATTAACCCAACAGGCCTATTGATAGAATGTTTGTGAAGAAATGTCATGCTGTCTTTTAAAAGTATTTTGTAGTATTTTAAAATACAAAAACACAATATTTAATTTTGATACATTTGTGTCTGCTGTATTTTGTGGTTTATTTTGATACACTTAAAATTGATTTATTTGGTATTTTATTATAAAATACATTTCAATGTATTTTTGCCCATCCCTGTGTATAAGATTCTGACAGTGTGATAACCTTGTAATTAACTTTTCTTTTTAAATGTCTGGGTAAACAAAAACAAGAACAACTTTTTCCCCATTGAACACAATATATTTTATTTTAAGAAACATTTAAAATATCTTGGAACAGTAAACATGTCAGGCTGAATAATAAAAATAAATCTTTGACTTCTGCTGTCTTCACTAGTTTTAAAAACACAGATTTCTTTACAGTTTGAAAAGGCATCTTTGAATATCTTTCTTTTCTTTGGATACAAGCCACTGCACTGTTGAAGTCCATAGCATGCTTTGATGTCGGTGTATAAGCGATTTGTTTTTAAAATGTTTCCTGAATCATGGGCTGACCAATAGCTTTTGATGTGGAGGGTCCTTTTCTGCTGGAGAAACTGTTGGCCTAAATAGCTAAATGAAATAGTTTTAAAACAAAATATGTGTAAAAAAAAAAAGTACATATACCGTAGGAACCTTGACTTTTCCAAACCACAGTAAACGTCGTGCCTAAAGCTGCTGAGAAATAGAAAATTGTTATTGTTATAATTTTTTTATTTTTTAAATCAGAAAAAAGTCTTTATTTTAAAAATATATATATTCTTAAAATAATATTATTTTTAATCTTGTCTCCACATTCTCTCCAAAATTGTTGTCTGTGATGACTTTCTTGTATTCATTCATTTATTCAACCATGGTGAACGAAGACAGAATAAAGGCTCTTGCTTTTGTACTTCTTTATTTTCGGACAACACCGCGAGAATCAGCTTCCCATGGTTTGACGACAAAACGGTATATTCTAAGTGACTGCCTCAAGGGGGCGTATTCCAACTGTCGTGTTTGAATGTCGTTTGTAGGTGGCTTAAATGTGTAGAATTTAAAAGGGGCACAAAGCCATTTTTGAAAAATGTTGTTATTTAAAAGCACAAAACAGGACTTCGCCCCTTTTTGATTTATTAGCTCTCATCACAAAATATACGCCTCTTACCTCTGATTGGGTGTGTGTTTGGGGTATCATTCTGACACTGCGGTCAAAAGCAATTTTTCTGAAATTATTTAAAAGGGACATGTTAGGCCCTTTTTGTCAAGAGGTAGTATTTAAAATCTAGTGTCCCCAGTGTCTATTAGGAGTCAGCTCAAAATATCCCATATATTATTCATTGTAGCTTTACAGATTTAGATTAATGCCCTATTTGGGTGCGAGCATACATGCACCATTTTTGTGTTGGTTGCTTTAAATGTAAATGAGCTGCCCCCTTTTTTAGTAAAGGATGGACCCTTTATGGTATTATTATACTTCAGAAAGAAAAAAAAGAGAACAAACACACAAAAAAAAACAAGTTAAGCCTAAATATAAAAAATTGGCAATGTTGGACTATAGCCTTGCATGTTCAGTTGGACAACTATGGAAAGACTCAGGAAGCAAACGGAGCATTTAGAGAGAGCGGTTACAATTTATGGAGATTTTAAGTGTTAGGAGTTGGTGGATTTTGATCATTATATGCTGGTTGTTTACACACACTTTGGACACGCATCAGTGTTAACACACCTTATAAAATGAACTTTGCATAATAGGTCCGTTTTAAAGGCTCAGCTATTCCACAGTTTCCAATGATGAGAATCAGTATACTAAATTTAGTCGTTAACAATGGGCGTACTTCACTAAACACTGGAACACTGATAACTCGATTACCTACAATATGATTATGAGGTCATGTGTCACATATATGCAACGGTCTACGGTAGTTTAGCACTGACATTTATGACTCATTAGTTTGCATTAACATGATTTATTTTCATACTGCATTTCGATTTGTGATTTTGGTTGGATGGTAACTGTAATTTCAATTTACTAGCTTTGTGTCTAATGCAATTGTGTTGAATCTAATCAGTATCTTTGTGCTAATTAGCCATGCCCTATTTGAAGTGTAATAGAGTGAAGACTTTTTTCAGGCTATGATCTTAAGTATATGAAAATTTACCAAAAAGACAAATGTACTTACCTACATTATTGAAGGAAGGACTACAATTCCATTTAACACCGTAAATAACACAGTCAGAGAAATATTATATTTTTTTCATTTTATCATATATTAAGGGTGTAACGATAAACAGAAGTCACTGTTTGGCACGTACCTCTGTTTTTTGGGGTCACACTTCGATATGGTATGGTTCGATATAATAGGATGTCCCCAGTGCTTGTTTATTTTGAACAGGCAGACTTGTTTTGTCTTTTGATAAAGTATAAAATAAATAAAGTAATGAAAAATACAACTTTTTAATTAGGAGAATTATTAAACTTTCTAAAGTTGAGCCCAACCCTCTCCTAAAACATCAGATAGCAATAATTTTGCATGGATTCAGTAAGCTTCAAAACCGAAATCTGTTTTAATTAAAATGCTAGCTTCAATATGTTCATCCATTATAGCTGGTGCAGTAAACAACAAATGTTCAACCTTGTTCATGTGTATAGAGAGAGAACTCACATGTGCTGAAAGTTCTGCTTTGCCGTGACTGTAACAGTAATTGTAATTTAAAATGAGGTCCAATAGAAAAATGCCATTTAATTAGTATTTTTGAGCCTTGGTGAGAAAGAAGTATTCCTTTCAAAAACAGCAAAAATATATTTCTAAACCTCAAACATTTAAAAAAGTAGCTATCTCTTCTAGTGGTTTAACAGATCACAAATGTCACAGTTCTTTTAAAAAGGGAGACGACAAATGTAATTTGCTTTTCATTTATATAAAAATAATACTGCAAAAACCAAACATGTTTTAACAAACATAACTTAGAACCTGTAATTTGAATTGATATAAAAATCAAGAAAGAGCCAGCTGAAAAAAGGAAAATAATTCTATACGATAAATGTTCTTTGCTACTGTTGCTGATAATGCTAAATAGAAAAATCGAACATCTGGTACAACATGTTATATTTATTTTCAATGACTGATTCAACAGTTCACACATAAAACTTCATATGTCATTATAGGTGTATCATTTTTGAGAACCTATTCAATGACATCATTTTGATGGTTGTCGCCACCTATTGGTTACATAATGTAATTGCTACAACATTCACCAGCATCAAGTTTCATTAAACTGTGATTTTAATCTTTACCATAACCATCAGTGTTTATATCTGAACTGTAAGCTGTTCTCCCAGTACTTCTGTGGTATTTAAAAAAAAAAAACGGGTCACGTGCGTTCTGAACTGTGGGTTGTGATCCGTTACACCCCTCATGTCTTCAAATCATTTATCTATTTATATGTTTCATAGTGTTTTTGACAGCTGCAGAGATTCAACAAGACATTTCTAGAGAGCAAATCATACTACAGAAGCAGACTGTGTCAGATTTATTGTGGACTCTAACAACCAGTAAATTAGAACTTTCTAATTTAATGATTTACTGATTATAGTAAATTAAAGCTTGTGTTTTTTTGTTTTTTTTTTCAATCTGCACTATTCCACTTTTGCAAAAACACCTGAATTGAGTGAATATCTGGCGGGAGTCAGAGATCTGGAAATGTTGCCTCATCCTGGAGGGTTTTGATCTGAAAGATTCTGTCCATCACAGAGAACCATAACACTCCCAGAGGCAGAAAGTGCCACTGTTCGCCATGAATAAAGAAGTCTCAGGAGACTCCGTATTTATGTGTGGACACCCAAGTGTGTAATATGTGCCAACTGAGGCACAGAGCAAATGGAAATAATTGCCCGCTTACTCTTTCTGGTGACCTTTGAAATCAATTGATTGCAGTCGCTCAGTAATCAATATTTTAAGAATGGATGTGTCTCTGTGCATAATTACAGTCTCATTTGCATTATTTCACACCCCGTTTCTAAGTTTCTCCCAGGTAAGCTTGCGAATAGGGAGTTCACAGTCATATCATCCTCCTCTTCCTCTGCGTGCGAGAATACTGCTGACGTTTGAGATCGAACATCTCAGTCGGAGCGCTCGTGTTACTGCTGTCAGAAGCAGACGTTTGTTCTGTCGAAGGTCGTTTTTGCAGTGACCTGTACAATTTGACACCAAGCTTTCATTTAACTCTGACAGTTCCCCGTCGGCGCTAGTCTGCTAGTCACAGTGATTAACTGTAATGATAATGGAAGCAATTGTGGCCTTAGATTAGCGTTATTGTAATCATCATTGCGTCGCCTGGCTGTGATTGAAGCAATGCGCTACACCCTGGCAGGCTTCCTTTGACTAGCAGAATTGGCTCCAACTTTCCCTGCTGTGCTTTCTTATTTTTTTTTTTCTCCTTCTTTTTTTGTTGCTACATCTGAAGACGTCTTCAGAGAGCGCTCAGTCAGTGCCAGACTACACCGAGAGCAGAAATGTTATTGCCTGCTCATTTCACTGCTGTCACCTCAGCTGCACCCTGCCTGGACGCTTTTCTTATACATCAACATGGAACATACACAGGGTTTTTTTCCTGCTGTTGTAATTGCCTGTGAAATGTTGTTTGAACTGATGATCTGAGCATGTTTGTGGTCGGCTCATCAACTTTTCAGAAGCACATGGTGTGAGAGATGTGTGAAAACACTGCCCCCTATTGGTCACATGGGACGTCAGCGTGAGTCTCATTGACCAGGCAGTTTTATGTAGATTTCTAGCTGAAATGTCCTTTTTATTTTGCCGTTTGGTGCATAAATGATTGCGTTGTTCAGGATATGCTTCTGATGTTGCATCAAAGCTTGTGGCTTTTTGATGAGGGATGTGATATTATTATTTTTATTATTTTAAAGCAATCGAGCTTGCATTATTTACATTTATGGATTGCATTTGCACACAAGCTTTTATTCATAGCGGTTTGATCATCAGCTATGTTTCTTGTAATCAGACTACAGATGGAAAATAATAATAATAATAATAATAATATATAATAGCATGGTCGCCTCACGGCAAGAAGGTTGCTGGTTCGAGTCCCAGCTGGGCCATTTGGCAATTTATATGTGTAGTTTGCTTGTTATCCCTGTGTTTGCGTGAGTTTCCAAAAACATGTGGTATAGGTGAATTGAATAAACTAAACTGGCCATATGAGTGTGTCTGAGTGTGTATGGGTGTTTCCCAGTACTGGGTTGCAGCTGGAAGGGCATCTGCTGTTTAAAAGTTGCTGGATAAGTTGGCGATTCATTCCCCTGTGGTGACCCCTGATGAATAAAGGGACTAAGTAAAAGGAAAATGAATGAATAATAATAGGTTTCTTTAATACAGCGCCTTTCTGCAAGCTCTAGGTTGCTTTACAATAGCAAAACAGACAGCATGACAGCAGACACAAAAACAAAGCACAGGTAAACATGAAATCCTTGGCATAAGTCAGATCATGCAGTCAAGAGATCAGAGAAACAAACAAAGAAAAGGGAAAAAATCTGTGTTATGGTGGGTTTTGATATCTCGCACTGTACGAAGATCACAAACGTGTTTGGGAATAGATTTTGGGAGTAGCGGGAAACACCCACCAAACAAACAAGGCTAAATTGTGTTCAGAGAATAACTCTGAATCAAATCAGAAAAATAGGATGTTATTTTTGTGGTTTAATGTACAGTGCTCAGCATAATTGATTACACCCTATATTTTAAATGAATGTTTTTATCCATTTATCAGTGAATATAGGCATTGTATTTTGGTGCATTTAAACAAAACAGATTTATTAAACAGATATATTTATTAAAATAATATTTTAGTCACCAAACATATTTAGAAATTGAAAGATAATACAATTAAATTCAAGCAAAATATTGGAACTAAATTTTTAAGTTTTCTCTTGATTGTCTTCTTTTTTTAAAATTTGTAATTAATATTTTTCATTAACGGAAATTTGGGTGTGCTAGTTTTTGGACCGTTATCATAAGTTATTTTGTTAAATAAGCTCCAGATTTGGCTTCAGTACTGACTAATCTAATATGCATGCCTATTAAAAATATGAATTTTATAAGAAAGATTTGTCGGGGATGTACTTGCTGAGCACTGTAATTAAAATGAACGATAAAAGAATTGTCACAAATGTGCAGTTGGACCGTAACACAGTTTTATTCGAATAATTTTCTCTAATAATTATGACTGACTGATGATATGGCTTGAACATTGTGAGCATTAGTTGTTTGTTTGTGTATTTCAGTCTTGTTTATAAGTTGTATTTGGCTTTTTGTTGGTTTTTAGGTCTATAACATCTGGCAAAGGCACTACCAATGAAAACTAGCCTTTGGACTAATTTTGGGTGCATTCACTTTCTTGAGTAAGGTTATTTGAGTAATGTACTCTACACTACACTGTAAAAAAAACCTGGTTGCCTTAAATTTTTAAGTTGAATCAAATTATCATATACCCAGCGCAATAAGGCGCAAGATGTGTTTGGCGCAATTTGTTGCTATTTTCAGACCAACACAATCCTAATTTTCTTGTTTTGAGCCATGTTGTTTTAGTAGCAAATCCATCTGCGCAATTTTGTGGACTCATGGTTGTACTGGTCTATAAAGGAGGTTTGTTAAGGCGCATTGATGGTAGATTGCTATTTTGAAGAAGTGAAATAGACTGTAGGGCTGCTCGGTTATGGGAAAAATCATAATCATGATTATTTTGGTCATAATTATAATCACGATTATTCAAAACGATTATCAGTTGAAGTCAAAATTATTCGCCCTACCGTGAATTTTTTTTATATACAAATATTTCCCCAAATTATGTTCAACATGGGAATTTTTCACAGTATTTCCTATAATATTTTTTTTCTTCTGGAGAAAGGCTTATTTGTTTTATTTTAGCTAGAATAAAAGCAGGTTTAAATATTTTTGAAACCTATTTTAATATTTTAATATTATTAGCCCCTTTAAGAAATACATATTTTTGATTGTCTGTAGAAGAAACTACTGTTATACAATGACTTGCCTAATTACACTAATTAAGCCTTTGAATAGCACTTTGTTCAGCTGAATACTAGTATCTTAAAAAATATCTAGTAAAATATAATGTACTGTCATCATAGCAAAGATAAAAGAAATCAATTATTAGAAATGAGTTATTAAATCTGTTGTTAAAACTGTGCTTTAAGCATCTCCACTGTAAGAAAAACCTTTAGCTACAAAAGTCCTTCAGTCAAGAGCAGTGAGGGATTTTCTCCTTTTGTTGTTTGATTAAGGATAAAAAAGGCGGCAGCAGGAATATCGCGTGCTCGCACTTTAAGAATAGTTCGGCTCTAATATGGTTTCTCTTTCACATGTCTCACATTCTTAATTTGTTTGTTTATTACACAAATGAGGGTTAATATGAATAATCACTAAACTCTGGGCTTTGACACAAATGTGCATGTATTTGACGATTAAAGGGCTCACATTAAGATGGCGTTAGATGTGTGTGCTCTGTTCGAGGCTAAGCGCCCCGCGCACACACACAGAGCATGTGCTCTTTCGGGCTTTTAAAAATATGAATGATGTGCATCCTGTGCTGCAAAAGTTACATTATAGTACATGTTTTTAGTCATTTTCACATGAAACTGAGCTTTGCAGACCAACAAATGTGTACAACTGGAAAGGAGGTGGTATATGATAGAATAATCATTTATCTCAATTAATGGTTTTTTATAATCATTAGAAGTCAAAACCGAAATTGAAACCGGATTTTCGATTGATTGCACAGCCCTAATAGACTGTGCCATTGACCAACTAAAACCTGGTCTAAAGTCCAGCGCAGAGCACGCTAGTCATATATGCCAACACAGGTCCAAAACGCTTTCACATTGCTTTAGAGACACAGGATGTACAACAATACACAAATATCTTTACATATGAAAAAAAAAAATTAAGGATTAAAATGTTACAAAAATTATTATTTTCTACATAAATCTAAAAAACTTTGCCTCCATGCCTCATTTGTATTTGTATAATGTTATTATTATCATTGTTATTTATTATATGCAGATTTATATTTGTTTTAATAAAATCAAGTTTAGATTTGTCCACCTGTCGGGTTTTAGAGACATATGCATCACCATATGGGGCATAAGAATAGGACGTCTGTTTGGATATAACTTTTTGACCACACTTCATTATTATTATTAATTTATTTGTTTGCTGGAAATTAAACCGTATTTAGAAACCGTTTTAAAACAAATCTTTGCCCTTAACAAACTAAAATAAACATGTACGCTAATGGATGTCTTCAGTGGAGTGCGTATAACATCATTTAATTATCCATGAAAGGAAAGGAGTAAAAAGTAAAAGTAAAGTAATGAGAAAGTAAAGAGGTCGAATGGAGGAGGCTCGTTCTTCAGCTGCGCGCTGCAGATGGTCTGTTTAGCTGTTTTCTCGTTAGTGAAGGTTTCAGTTTTTCCTCTTACAAAATCCACCATGTACTAGCAAATGCACCATGGCACTATGCAACTGACTCTTAAAGGGAATGGGAGATGAGATTCTGATTGGTTTAATGCACGTTATGTTCAAAACACACCCATAACTCATTAAGAGAATGAGCACAACCTTGTTAGACCATGTGCCAGGGCGCAGAGCGTATTTCTCCATCCTTGAAGTAGCAAAAGTGTATTTGGACATGCCCTTAATGCACTTGCGCCATGCTCTTTAGACTTTGCGCCTAGATCTTTAAAATAGAGCCACTTGAGCCCATTGAACTTATATTATGTTAAACTGACTTAAAACAGCTTGTTTGATTTATAAAATTAATTTAAAACATGATTAACTTAGTTTAATAAGTTACAATAAGCTAAAAACATAAGCTGTCATGACTAATTGATTATATATATATATATATATTTTTTGAGTGCAATGTACCCTTTATTGCGAAATAAATAAATGTAAGTGTAAATAATACATCTGTATCAAAATCAGTATTTTTCCAAAAATTTACCATGTGCAAGTAACACATTTTTTGAATACTTATCAAGCTTATCAGTTATGCATTTTATTAATCATGTGTGTTTTTTACGCCTCATGTATTTCAATGGATGTTGTTATTTGTTTGCCAGCATGAATGGCTCTCTTCCAGAGGAGGGAGACAGTGCATTAGAACAGCTCAACGTCTTTATAACTACACAGACACACACACTATTACTTCTCAATCAGCACACTGATCCAGAAACAGATATTTGACAATAGCCTCTACCATCATCTCTTTAAAATGAGGCCTGGATCACGCGGGTTATAATTCAGTTGTCTGTCCCCTGCAGCGGCTCTTTTCCTCTCTTTTTTTTTTCTGCTTCTCTTTCTTTGGCGCTGCACATCTGGGGTTTAATGTGTGTCCATTATTCATACACACACTCTGAGTGATCCTCTGAGCCGAGAGTCAGGGAGATGTGATGCATGCAAATACATCTCCCATATGTTTCAGTCTTATTGCCTCTCTCGGATGAGGAGGTGTCAGGTGGTGGGATACTTGTCGTCTATGAAAGGCGTTTGAGTGTGTAATGTATATTACAGCACATGCAGTCAAGAAGCAATGTTGATGTGTATTTAAGACAGACTGTCTCATGATGAAGCTTAAGTGAAGATGGAATTATGGATGTTTTATCTTCACGTTGCCGTCTGAAGGCTGCTTCAGATTACTCTTTTAAAGCTTTTTCAAATTCTGGACAATGATATAATATAATATAATATAATATAATATAATATAATATAATATAATATAATATAATATAATATAATATAATATAATATAATATAATATAATATAACATAACATAATATAATATAATATAATATAATATAATATAATATAATATAATATAATATAAATGTATTGACATGGTTAACTACTTAATAACATTAAACATAACTGCAAAAGATTTGTGAATCTAATTGGCTGATAGCCATGCAATATTCTGCAATATCAGAAATCGTACAGCCTCTTAAATGTTCTGTATTATTCCGCCTAAATAGAGTGACAGCCTATTTTAGATATTTTTAATTTTGGAAATACATAGCGTCGGCATCCATCAGCCTGTCATACTGAGCAAAGCAAGAACAGTTGTGCCACAAGATGGCGACAGAGACAGCATAATAAGCCTTTATAGGAGAAAAACTCAACAAAATTTCAAAATACAGATGATCAAATAGGCTAAATATACAACAGGTAAATGATTTTCTAAGTCGATCTCTCTCTTGTATCTTGTAGTGCTGGGTTTATACCATGGTAATCTGGTAGTGTTAGCTTTACTTTGGCCTTTTCAGGGTTAATTATTGTGATATCCCGATTACAACAGAGAAACACTGGGAAATGAGAATTATTAGCCCCCCTTTGAATAAATATAATTCTGACTTCAACTGTATATCATTCATTCATTTTCTTTTTGGCTTAGTCCTTTCATTAATCTGGGGTCGCTACAGCGGAATGAACCACTAACTTATGCAGCATATGTTTTATGCAGCGGATGCCATTCCAGCTACAACCCATCTCTGGGAAACGTCCATACACACTCATTCACACTCATACACTACAGACAATTTAGCCTACCCAATTCACCTGTACCACATGTCTTTGGACTGTGGGGGAAACCGGAGCACCCAGAGGAAACCCACACAAACACAAGGAGAGCATGCAAACTCCACACAGAAACTCAAACTGACCCAGCCGAGGCTCGAACCAGCGACTTTCTTGCTGTGAGGCGGTAGCACTACCTCCTGCGCCACTGTGTCGTGTTTTTGATATATATATATATATATATATATATATATATATATATATATATATATATATATATATATATATATATATATATATATATATATTATATATATTTATATAGATTATATATAGATTATGCCATCAAACTGTTGTATGAACACATGTATCTATTTATCCATCTATCTATGTGTCTCTGTCTATTTCTTGAATTTCTATTTATTCTCAACTTCTCTCGCTTTTGCATTTGCTGTACCTCAATTCACATTAAAGTAAATCTTATGAAGTGGAATTTTAAGCACATTTTCAATTAACTTTTTCAATTAACTGCCATTTCTGACACTCTTTGCTGCGACAATTTCCGCTTGACGTTCACCTCATGAATATCAGGTCTACCTCAGTCTCCCGACCGCTCCTGCCTGCTCTGCAGATCTCTCCCATGTATCAAACCCCACTCCTCCCTCTGGCTTTCCACCCCTCAGCAAATCAATAAATCATTTCTCTGTAATAGATGTTCAGTTGTAAGTAATCTTTTCTCCCTCGGTGCCGTATTGTTAGCGAGCGGCTCAGGGCTAGCAGAGATTAGCCCGTCTCACAGAGCAGAGGCAGAACATTGCCGAAAGAGAGTCTTAGCACGGTTCTCTCAGCCAAGGCTAATTTCTGATCACAAGTATAGTTGAGTGAATACAACTGGAGGCAGTCTTTTTCTGAAACAACACACACACACTAGGTTTTTGACAATTTCGAGCTATCCTCTCCTGGGTAGTGAATAAGAGCCGTTTCTAGGAATGGAAGTGTGATGTTTTGATGCTTGTTTACTTCACCTCAAGACTAGTGTTGTCATGAGGTAAACCACAGTAAATGTTTTAAAGGTTGAATATTTCCTTCTCAAATTTTCATTTTTAATAAAATTCAATTAAACCGCTATTGATTACTGTGATTTTAATAACTCAAAATGAAGGCTGCAATGTAAGTGCATGTTTATACAGAGAGTTACTTTAAGAAATATACACTGTAAAAAAAGCTGGGGTGCCCGAAAAAAAAAAAAAAGTAAAATAACGGCCATCAAATTGCAAACATTCACCGTAAAATAACAGTCGTTGAATTACAGACATTTACCATAAAATAACAGTCATTAAATTACAGAGATTTACTGTAAAATAACAACCATTAAATTACAGACATTTACTATAAAATAACTGTCATTAAGTTCCGACTATTTACTGTAAAATAATGCACATGAAATTACAGACATTTACCATAAAATAACGGCCGTTAAATTACAGACATTTACTGTAAAATACTGGACGTTAAATTACAGACATTTACCGTAAAATAACAGTCATTGAATTACAGACATTTACTGTAAAATAATGGACGTTAAATTACAGACACTTACTGTAAAATACTGGATGTTAAAATACAGGCATTTACTGTAAAACAATGGATGTTAAATTACAGACATTTACTGTTATATAATGGACGTTAAATTACAAACATTTAACTGTAAAACAATGGACGTTGAATTACAGATATTTACCATAAAATAATGGTCATTAAATTACACACATTTACTGTAAAATAATAGACGTTAAATTACAGACATTTACTGTAAAACAATGGTCATTAAATTACAGACATTTACTGTAAAATAATGGACGTTAAATTAAAGACATTTACTGTAAAATAACAGACGTTAAATTACAACAATTTTCCTCAAATATTAATTTACATTACATTTCTGTAATTTATTTACCTTTTTTTTATGGTAAAATTTTGTAATTTAACAGCTGTCATTTTACGGTATATGTCTGTAAATTAACAGCCGTTATTTTAGTTGTTATTTTTTTTTCAGCTGCCAGAAAAAAACTAAAATAACAGATTTTTAAAGTATCTTATTTGTTTCTTTTAAAGTGTTACTAAGTGCAGAGCTGTAGCTTGACTTCACAAAATTAGATCGCAAATCATATTTCAATATCTGTAAGAAAAATTGCATATTGATCTTTTTTTTTTTAAAAAGCACAACCCTTTACAGCAGATTTATGCATATTGTGAACAACACAAACAAGTATCCTTTTAAAGTCCTGGTTTAACAAACAATATATTGAATTATCTTCAAAAGCACACGACAAAAAATGTACATGAAGTAATACAAACATAAGTAAACTTTATTTTAATTTTTTTTAAATGATATTTATCATTTGTTAATTTTTAGATACCAAACTTGAGGTGGAATAATTGTGTGCAACATATATTTTTGAACATGTTTAGTTCATTTTAACAAACCAATGATAATACTGATATCCAACATATGACATTTTATGAGATTACATCCCTACTCAGGATGTCTACATGTATGTGTTTAGCTGCTTGTATGCACTGTGGTAGTTAAAGAATTGACTAACAATAATGTCTGCAACTTTATGTAGTTGTAAATTGTGTTGATGCTGTATTTTACCACGTTAACTCTAACCATCTAACGATAGTAATAGTGAATATATATGAATAAAATAGTAATCATTTCACAGGTAGTTTTTACTTTCAGCATCATTACTTCAGTTTTTAGTGTCATATGATCCTTCTGCTGATTTAGGTATAGTTGTGTGAGTGAGACTGGGGCCAGTTTTTTTTTAAACGACACACACGTTTTCGACAATTTCCATCCATCATCTCCAGGGTAGAGAATGAGTGTTGTTAGAAATGGAAGTTGAATCTGAGATGGAGCTCTTGTGTGATGTTTTTTTTTTCTTCTTCTTTTCTTTTTCTTTTTCTTTTTTTTTTTGATTCACTTCAGGACATGTTTGTGTATGTTTTTATTTTTTTGGCTGCAAAAAATGCATGGTTCCACAACATTAAGTTAACTTTAAGTTAATTATTAATGTTGAATTAAGTTAACTTATCCGTGTTTACAAATTTAAGTGGATTGAACAATTAAGTTGCCCCCACAAAAAAAAAAAGAAAAAGCAAGAATTGTGTTGTTTCATCTTATTTTAAATAAGTTGTTTGAACAAACAGCAAATGCCACTTTTTGAGTGTAATTTGATATTGGGATGAGTGGTAGTGTCATTTGTGTATATTGTCTAATTTATGATGCTGGCTAGTTTGTGTAGTTGTGCTGAAACTGTACGTTACTGTAATGTTATTCATCAAATTAAAATTGAGTTTTGTTAATTTATTTATAAGTGATAAGTTATTAGTAATAAAAAAAACTTACTGGCTACAAAATTTTGTAAGGAAATGTATTATAGCAATTTTTCAAATTTTTCGGTAATCCTTAAAAATACAAACAATCTTTTAAGAAAATATGCTTTAGTGTTTGGGCCAGGTCTTACAATTTCACAAGCTTGAGTTGATTTGTTAAATTTATAATGTGCACAAAGACTAGGGATTCGAGATGTGCAGATACAAATCACTAAATTAGCAGTTTTCCATGTTTTGTAATTAGTATTTTTATAATTTTTTATTTAGTTTTTATTATTTTTATTTTTATTTTGGATTGCACTATGGGACCTTTATCTTTCTTCCAACAGCTTTTAACCTTGAAAAGTTTGGAAAAGTGACTTTTCTGAACATTTTTAATATAGAGCAAGGGCCTCAAAGTCAAATTGGCGGGGGCCCATTTCAGTAACTAGCAATTCATAGGAGGGCCGTTTTAACATTCAAGCACAAGAAAAAAATGGAAACCTGACGTACTTGATGCATTTTAGGATAACAAACATGCAAATCAGCACGTTTATCATGTCACCCATCAGCTGCTGAAATATATCTGTGGTTGTTGCACTAGACACACACTCAGTCATTTTTCCACATAGTATATGCAGTCAAAACTCTAGCTTTTTCTTTCTTGTTATATTGAAGGAGTAGTTTAAATTGCTATAAAAATACTGCAAATAAAAGGCTTAATAAATATTACTCTGTCCCAACCAATGGTATTGTGCAATATTGTAAGAACAGCAGAAAGCAGTTTGGGTAACTTACAAGACTTTACTGGCAATTGTTCTTCTCAATATCATTCTTTTTTGTAAAACTACAACAAAAAGGGGGAAGGTTTGTACGTATTCACATTTACTTTAACAAGTTTAATTCAACTAGCAGTACAATTTTACTAATGTACATAGTTTTTATGCAAATCTTAATAAGCACATGAGGAAAATCTATTAAATAAGACCATTTGAATTGAATATTAGCAAAATTATCATACTTCTAACAACACCTTCATAACGTGTAAGCCATGAAGAAGTGTTTGTACAACAAAACAAAAGTGGAATAAAACTAATAATGATCAAACGGCCCTTGATTATTTACAAAAATAGAGCTTTAGTAAAAATTGAGCACTTATGGACATACTGTATATTTTAACATTTAAATCAGCCACAGAATTAAAACGCATGTGTGTTACTCGTGACCGTACACTGAGAGAAAAGGAAAGTAAAACTAATCTGAATGCAGTTCTTTAATCATTGACTACTTGGGGGGTCAAAACCACAAGCGGCTGAATGCGACTGCACAACAATGATAGTGATAGTTTTGGCAGGCCCAATCTCGTTATATTTTTGACGTTAGTTACGGGCCAGAGGGAGGAGGAGGGCATGGTGTAAAAGGCCCGTCAACTGGCAGTTTGAGACCCCTGGTTAAAAGTGATATGTTTGGTTTGGTGTTGTTTGTATATTACCCTACAAAACTAAATACGTTTTGTGTTATTTTTTTAGACTTATTTCTCAATACATTATTTCTTCTACGTTATTTCAAACTACTAAAATGTCAATAAAATCACTTTGTTAAACTGTACAGTTGAATTTTCAACATCGAAAGTTGACAGAGCAGAGATCAACATCCCATAATGCAGTTCACAACTGTAAATAAACAAACAGAAAACACACAATATACAGACACTGTTATTCATTCATTCATTTTCTTGTCAGCTTACTCCCTTTATTAATCCGGGGTCGCCACAGCGGAATGAACCGCCAACTTATCCAGCAAGTTTTTACGCAGCGGATGCCCTTCCATCCGCAACCCATATCTGGGAAACATCCAAACACACATTCACACAGACACTCATACACTACGGACAATTTAGCCTACCCAATTTACCTGTACTGCATGTCTTTGGACTGTGGGGGAAACCGGAGCACCCGGAGGAAACTCACGCGAAGGCAGGAAGAACATGCAAACTCCACACAGAAACGCCAACTAAGCCAAAATTCGAACTATCAACCCAGCGACCGTCTTGCTGTGAGGCTACAGCACTACCTACTACGCCACTGCCTCTGACACTTAATTAACAGATTTTTTTTTTACAGTGTGGATAGCAGGGATCTTGGAGGAGTTTAGGCTCTGAGATACTGCCAATGCTTATCTTTTCCATGCATACAAGCTAAAACACATGCATAACATTGTGTTCTGACATGCAGTACATGCATTGCATTGTGAATGATAATTTTCTAGACCCACGTCTGAATGTTTAAGATTACCTTTACATTAGCTTGTGAATGTAATGCGCGTCAGCTTGATGTATCAGTATGTCGCAGCTCTTGACAGCTCCATCAAAGCCGATGTCCCTGATGGATGCACTTCCATCTTTCCTTCCCAGCTCCTCTATCATCTCCATGCACTCAGGCACACAAAAGTCACCAAAGCCTCATAATGACTATGTTTGCGTAGCCATTTCCTATACCCATGACAGCATTCCAATCCCACAATGCAATGTTCCTTGGGGATCTTACAACTGCATAACAAAGGCCCTGACCTTGTTTTGGGGTGGAGATGTTTCTGGTGCTCTGTCAGCTTGTGGAGGTATTAAGGTGTGTGGGAGCCGGTTAAATCTCCTGGTGCTCGTTGGGATTGTGCTTTATCTGACAGGCATTGTTATGGTAACCGGTAACGTGCATGTGCCACGATGTTGTTGTTTCCAGGTGACAGGTACATGCAGGAGCAGCCCCGGTGGGAGAGGAGAGTATTGCTGTTGAGATGTCTTACAGACAATGTAAAACTGGCAGCGATTAATCTCGATTTATGTGTAAATTGGGATTTGTATATTAGAGTTGTAAGATATGTTTGACATTTTTTGTTTTGTGTATATATATATATATATATATATATATATATATATATATATATATATATATATATATATATATATAGAATTGTTTTTTTGTTTTTTGTTTTTTGAGAATAAATTCTACTCTGTGGTTTCATGGTAGAGTCAGTCTAAACTGGAAGTTGCCTCCAACTTATATTTCAGCATGATGGCATATTTTTAACTTAAGGGGATTTTACTCACCCTACATTTGTTCCAAACCTATTTGAGTTATTTTCTTTAGTTGAACACAAAAGCTAATATTTGAAAAATGTTGGAAACCTGTAACCATTGACTTCCATATATTTGTTATTCAAAATACCTCTTTTGTTTTCTAAAAAAGAAAGATCTGAAATCACTTGAGGAAGATGGTGAGTGATTAAATTTTAAGTATGGGTGAACTATCCCTTTAAATGTAATATTGAGTGGATTGTCTTTCACTTGCAAAATATCCATTTCATTTAGTGTGGCACACGCTGTCAAACCGACAACATCAATGGAAGCAAATGCTTAGATTTTGGTTAAAGACTACTAAGACAAATTGTTTTCTTTTTTTTTTTCTTTCTTTTTTTCAGTTTATTAAACAGCAAGTAATAATTCTTCACCTTAACACAAACAATGTGTGCTAGCAAGATAAACATTGTAAATGTTGCTCTTATTGTATAATTCAATGATGTACACCAAAAGTGCAGTAAAATTAAATGAAAAATAATAAACAAACAAACAAACAAATTAATGAGTGATGGCTAAACAAAAAAGAAAACAGACAAACAAAAGAGGATCAAATCAACTAGACCAACATCTTAATCAGTAAATCAGTCACTGCTAAAAATGATGCTTAAATTCCAAATATTTATTAAATGCAAATTGGGAATTGGGTCCATGAATTTTACATTAAACTGTGTGTGTGTGTGTGTGTGTGTGTGTGTGTGTGTGTGTGTGTGTGTGTGTGTGTGTACGTGTTTTTGTGACATATCAGGACACAAATCTGTATAATGACATGGGTATGACACAGGTATTACAAAAAGGAGGTGAAATATGAGGACATTGGTGACGTCCTCATTTCTCAAAATGCGTATAAATCCTACAGAATGAGTTTAATCAGAGAGTAAAGCTGCACACAGTCTCCTGTGATGGTTGGGTTTAGGGGTGGGGTGGGGTGAGGGCAATATAATATACGGTTTGGACAGTATAAAATGAATGGAAACCTATGTAATGTCCCCACTTTTCACAAAAACAAACATGTGTGCGTGCGTGCGTGCGTGCGTGCGTGCATGCGTGTGTGTGTGTAATCTATATTAATAATATATATCTAAATATATATCTGGATATGGTTGGATGGATGGATGGATGGAATGAATGAATGAATTCCGTTGGTTGGATTAATGATTGCATGATAATATTAATATATATCTGTTAATAAAAGATAAGAAATTAAATCTAGCAATTTTACATTTGAGACAGACAAATTTAATAGCATAAAATCATGACCAGCAACACTCTATGTAGACCTCCAATTTAAATAATCTAAATAATTGTATGTTACAGCTATACCCCAACAATTACAATATTCTAATTGGGCACAGCAATTTTATAATTGAGATGTGGACCAACAATTCATACCTTAAAGTCACTGTCAATGATTTTTAGATTAAAGACATAAACCAGTAATTAAAACCCTTCTTAAATCAAGAGGTAATTTCTCTCTTCCAGCATAATGAAGTCTTCAGCCTGCCTATTCACACAATCCTTTGTTAGTTCTTAATGAATCCGTTTGTGTCATTAGGGATGCTCTGCGCTCATGCTGATTGGCTCAGCCTCACAAACAGAGTCTGTTACTATAGCAACTGCTGTGCCAACTGGGTCTCTGGCTCCCTGAACTAAACCATGGTGCATGATTGGAGGAATCAGACATAAATAAAAACAAGGATGAGTACACAGTTGAGCCAATTACAAAGGCAAGACACTACAGGTATATCGAGTCAGCTCAAATACTAATGATTATTTACATACTAATGCAGATGATTGATTACTTTAAGAATTGCTAGAATTTTTGTATTTGAAATGTTACAAATGTAATTAGCATATGCAAATGAGGTATTTTTAATAGGTTGGTTTTAATCACGTGGTTCTGGGGACTCACGGAATTCAGTTGGATGGCAGGAAGTAAATAGGAGACAGAGGAAAGTCCGTATTTTTGCAAGTTATACCATATTTCAAAGGAGATATAAATCGAATGCACAGGATACATGGATGCACAGTCTACATTAATTTTTATTTATTTATTTTTGTAATAATTATAATAACCGTCTAGTTTTGTTGCAAGGGTTGCATTTCTTTGTCGATGAACTTAACATCAACAAACATTCACGGCTGCTGTTCATCTCGATGTTCACGTTACGATTGTTTATTCTGCCAAAAATCCAGTGAATCCATTTATTCATTCATGTTTATTTATACAATACAGCGCTTTTCACAATATAGATTGTGTCAAAGCAGCTTAACATAGTTCTGGTAAAGTCCAGATTTTAAAGTTGAAGTTCAGATCAGTTTAGTTCAGCATGGTTTAAATTTCACTGCTGAAAGTTCTAACACTGTAGAGCAAATTTACCGAAGCTCAGCTTCACAAGTCAGAGCAAGCCAGTGGCGAGGAAGAAAAAAAAAAAATCTTCATCAATTGACGAAGTGAAGAGAAAAAAAACTTGAGAAAAACCAGGCTCTGTTGGGCATGACCATCATTCTTCTAGCCAAACTTCCTGTGTGGAGCTGCAGTCTGGGCGCAGGAGGTTTGAGAAGCTGGACGTCCATTGTGGAGAAGCTGCAGGTGTGAGGTCAAGCTGGCCCACAGGATCAATGCGGGAACTCGTTTGTCACTGAGGTCTTTCAACAATCAGTCTCATGCATTCCATTCCTCCATGACCACAGCATCAGCTCGGGATACGGCCTGGACCTAGATTATGGATACCTTGGGATCATTTCTTTATATGTTTTGAATCGCTTCAAAGGCGCTGCATAGTCTCTGGGACCTTGGAATGAGTATTCAAAGGTGGAAATAGAGAAGTAAAGACATGGATTATTACAAAACAAAATGGAGACTTAGTTGCAGCGTTTATATGGCAATGTTATTTATATTCTCCTGGATAAGTGTGTTGGTCTTTGTTTCTGATTTTAATTGAACACGTTATTATATTTATACATAAAGCTGGGCCTGTATATAATATTGTTGCTGTCAAACGAATTATTGCGTTCAAAAAAATTTTGTACACATGGATGTATTTCAAAAATGTTAATTACATGTCGCCTTTCCTTACATTTTTTAAGCCAGTTTCTTGAACGTTCTTCCCAATTATGAGCAAAAACTTTTGGAAGTCTATAAAAGTTGTTCGGCATTTCTTATTTTGGCCAATTTAAACAATTATAAACAACATAAAACCGAAATATTTTGATGTTTTGATAGCGATTTCTATGTAGAAGAATCACTTCCTGCCCTCTATCAGAATTTTGGCATCATCAATAACGTCATATGAAAACAAGCTATTGAATTTGCACTAATTTGCATATAGTTTGCACAAAAATATTAACAAAACATATCAGTCTTACAAAATTTGACAAATTCATAAAAATAAAAAATTTGTGCTTACAAATTTGCATACAATGAATAAAGCATAACTGATGAGATGTACGTACTTGTGTGTTTGTGTGTGAGATGCACATTACATCACACACTCTGTGCCGCCCCGCTGAGGCTAAGCTTGAATGAGCTGAGCATGAGAGATATGTGTGTGTGTGAGACTGAAGCTTAGTTTGGCGCGCTAAAGAGACACACACACACAACAGCATCTTCATGGCTTATCATCGCTACCACTTGTGAGTACATGTTTGATTTGTGAATATAATTGTGCAGAGGATCTTTTGAGAGTATTTGCGTGTGTTTTGATTTGAAACAGCAGATTTGCATTCAGTAATGTGCGATCACATCAGTGTGATGTCAAACAAATGAAGCAGATTGGTTATGACAGCGCACAGATCTCGTTATTTAGCCGGTTTCATTTCATATGTGACAATGTGACTGCTGTGGTAGTTTCATATAACATTGTAAAAAGCCATCGCAACATACAAGGAGCTGAATTGTTGGGTCATGTATTGGAGTTAATAGACTCATGGGCTGTTTGAGGCAGACGCGTTCAGCATGTTCTGTGAGTTTGCCGCAGGCTGGATCTCTCTAAGCCGAGGGCAGAGGGATAAGATTGGCTCTGTGCGCTGAGATATCTTGCGCATGCAGACTGAAAACAAAGTGGACAGTGTTTACGTAGCTCTGGTGATGTCACTGAGGTTATTTTTAGAAACGGTATAAGACAGCAGTTTCAGTGCGTATTAAACGTAACAGTGCTGTTTGCCATGCTGAATGAAAGTGTGGTCTCTCAGGGTTTTAAAATTCACTGCTCTTTTTGGGTGGTATATTTTTTTCTTTGTCATAAAATATTCTTAAAAGTTTAATGTTCATACTGTAGACCTTGTTAAGGTAGAGTATGTAAGTGTTTATAAGTAAGAAATTATTTTAATATATTAGGCTTGAAGATGGTGTAGCTATTTATTTAAAATTGTTTACAGGAATGTTTAAATTACATCTAAATATACTAAATCTACTGTATTGCATTGATGTATGGATAAATGAATGGATGGATGATTGAATTAATAGATAAAGAAAATGGGATGGATGGATGGATGGATGGATGGATGGATGGATGGATGGATGGATGGATGGATGGATGGATGGATGCATAGACGGATGCATGAATGAAGAAAAACGGATAGTTGGGTGGATGGATGGATGAAGAAAAAGGGATAAATGGGTGGATGGATAGATGAAGGGATGGAATAATGTAGTCTTGGGTTAAGGAATGCATGATAAATAGATTAATTGGTGGAAATATTTAATTAAAATTGGGAAGATGTACAATTGGAGGATTATATTGATGGATGGATTGGTGAATGCATAAATTAGCATTTTAGACACTTGGATAAAATAACTAATTATCAAACAAATGGTTGAATAAATAACTGCAGTGGATGGATGGATGGATGGATGGATGGATGCATGGATGGATTGATATATAAGGAAAATGGATTGGATGGATGGATGGATTACGTGGTAGATGAAGAAAAGGGAAAGTTGAGTGGATGGATATGGATGGATGGAATAAATTCAGTGGGTTCAGTCAAGTATTGCATGATAAATATATTAATGGCTTGAATGTATGAACTAAAATTGGGAAGATGTCAAATTGGAGGAATAGATTGATGGATGGGTTGGTGGATGCAAGAATTAGTATATTAATTACTTGGATAAAGTAACTGATTAATACGTTGAATGGTTGATAACTGTGAATAACTGTATTGCATGAATGGATGGATGAAATGATGGATGGTTGAATTGATAGATGAAGAAAATGGATTGGATGGAAAGTTTGATTGATTGATGGATTAATGGATGGATGCATGGATGATTTGATAGATGAAGAAAATGGAATAAATGAAATGATGGATGGATGGATGGATGGATGGATGGATGGATGGATGGATGGATGGATGGATGGATGGATGGATGGATAGATAGAATAAATGAATGAATTCCGTTGGTTGGGTTAAGGATTGGATGATAAATATATTAGATTAAAATTAGATTAATTGGTTGAAATGTTAGATTAAAATTGGGAAGATGTCCAGTTGGATGAATGGTATTGGTATTGGAATGGAATGGAGGATAACTGTATTGCATGCTTAGATGGATGAATAGATGGATGGTTGAATTGAGGGATAGATGGATGGATGAATTGATAGATGAAGAAAAATGGATTGATGGATGGAAGGAAGGATTTAAGGATGAATTTAATGGGTTGGGTTAAGGATTACATGACAAATATATTGGATTAATTGATGAATTAAGTAACTGGATGTATAAGAAAATGAAAGATAATGGGTGGATGATTAAACTGAATGAATGGAAAAAAACTATAATAAAACTGCATGAATGGATGCATGGATGGATTGATGGAAAGAAGGATAAGATGCATAGATTGAATGGATAAATTGCATACACGATGGATAAAAAAATATATTACCCTATTGTCGGTAAGGTAAGCTAATATTTGAGTGCAGTAAATACGGGGCATTGGAAAACCATGCATTATAAACAAGTTCCTCAGTTTACACCATAAGTGCTATGGTTTGTTTGTTTTGTTTTCAAACAGTAATTTATCAGTTGAGTAAGAAGACAGTCAACAAGGCTTGTTCTCAGCTGGAATGTTGCACAAGGCAATGACCCATGCTCCGTCTGCTGCTGAGCTCTGTCGGCCTGCACATCTTCTGCCGCCGCCCGCTGAGCCTCATCCCGGGGGGGAGGGAGAAAAGGGAATTGGGACGGCCTTTCGTTGTCATGTGACCCTCCTTCAAGGTCACCCTGGTTACATGCTACTCCTCCAGAGCAGACCATGACAAATCACACTTTTTCTTGTCTGCCATTCTCTACTCTTCAATTATAAACTATGCTCTTCAGAAATGTGCTGTTGGAGTTAATGCAACGGTGTAGCGTTTTGTGTGCGCATGTGATTTTGAATGTGTTTGTAGAGCTGGTGTCAGTGACAGTAATGGGAGGTGGCGTGGTGCCATGCCTAGCAGGAGAGGAAGGCATTCACATTAGCCTGCCGGTGAGAGGCAGACTCCTGCACTGAGGTCAGACAGGCAGGATCCAGCACACCATTATTCTGTCACTCACTGCACTGATGGGATTTGTGCTTCTAACCTAATTATGTGCATGAACTGTTAGTACAGGTGTGTCAAGTTTTGCGATGAAGTGTCATAGGTGGTCTCTTACAGAAAGACTACATATCCTTCATTCGAGTATGTGATTGTGCAGTTGCACATTAGGCACTGTTTGCACCTGGTTATATTTTTATGATCAAACAGGATCAATCTTATTTGTAAAAATATTTGCATTTGGTCTCATAAATGTCTTCACTAAATGGATGTGATTCAGATCTACATATCTTCAAATTCTGTGCTATATGCAAATTTATTATAGACTAAATCAGTGGTTCTCAACCACATTACTTGAGGACTACCACTACCAGTACTGCATGTTTTGGATGTCTCCTTTGTCTGTCACACCCATTTCAGTTCTTTCAGTCTCTGCTAATGAGCTGATGATCTGAATCAGGTGTGTTTAATTAAGGATACATGGTAAATGTGCTGAGTAGGTAATCCTCCACAATCATGGTTGAGAAACACTGGACTAAAGCATCAGATATACCTTATTTTATTTTTATTTTTTAACAGAAGTTATCAATAAAAATAACTTGCAGACGGTTTAAAAAGTCAGAACTGAGATTCAGTGCCAACATCAATTACCCAAGATGCTTATTAATAATGTTAAAGGGGTTTATTATGTATTAATTCGATTAAAACCTTTTGATGGGTGTGCATTGGCTGGTATTTAAATGTTTCTGTCATGTCGCGTCGCTTTTGGTGCAGACAGCCAAATTGAGTATAGCTTGAATCTTGTCGCATCGCCTGTTATTAGGACATGGTGTTGTCTTATTCGGTATACAAATTAATGTATATGTAGGCTATAGGAGGCTATGTACTTCACCCGTGTTCCAGCAAAACATCATCACAATTGAACAAAGCAGATCATAATAGGCTAAATTAAACATCTATTTTTGTTGTACAGATACGGGCAAGACAGAAATTCATTGTTTCACATCTCACATATTTAACATGGTTTTAACATGTGATCTGAAGCTTGTGGTTTTTTGTAAACAGCTTATAATTAATGACTTACGAAGTTGATTTTTGTTTAAGTTCAAATAAAATTCACACTAAAAACAAATGTGTCTGATTAATATACAGACCATCAAAATTGCCCTTTTTATTATATATTTTATATGAATTAAGCTACAATAACACGATTAAAAAAACATTCTAATTCAAATATGTACTAATTATCAGTAAATCTGTGGAAATCTAAACTTGATAAAGCTTAGAAATGCACTGCAAATAGAAAATGGAAAGTTTAATGTATGTTGTTCACTAAATGTGAAGATAAATGATAGGAGCTGTTGGTGTATGTGCAATCTTCAAAATGATAGTAAATTTCTTAAAAGCTCATTAATTAATCTAATGAATTAAACTTGGGTTTCATATGTTTTTACATCCCTAATGATGCTACAAGTCTCAAGATGTTAGTTGCTTAGTGGTCTCTTTAGTGGACTCATAAACACTTTTGAACAGATCAGTTAATTTAATTAATGTGCTTTGTTTAGAAAATATTGGTCGTATTCCCACTACATTTTTTTAAAAACATGGTAATCTGAATACATTTTACTACATCTTTAGCAGATTTTCACTCGCAATCAGTTCAGCAAGTGTAAGTAGCTGATCTCCACTTATTGGTTTACTCAGAATGCAATAGCTGAAATTTCATTACAGTTATCTTCGTTGTTTATAGGAAATTCAATTTGCGGCTGCATTTACTATGCCGTATGATCTGAATCACTGAGGCTGTATTATTGCTTTGAAGCTCCTGTGCATGAGTGAGTTTATTTTTATTTGATATCTGACATATGGCTGTGTGCTCCAGCACCAGTCAGTAACTGCTGACACAGGCATATGAATGCATGAAAGAAGAAGCACCGGCCTTTGTATACAACCTCATGTTATCACCTTGGACAGGTTGCTGCTTATTGAATTCACTAAAATTCAATATGAATTTTGACTCAGCACTGTCAATCATCAGATCAATTGTCGAGTTAAAGTCACATTTGCGAGTGAAAATTGCTCTGTGCTTGACCTTAAATATATTTTGGCATAATAGGCAAACTGGTGTGACAGACGTAATAGAAGATTATGAAACACGATATAAATATAGCGAGATTAGGGAAAATACAATGCCCAAATGGCTTTATTTTTACATGTACATTATGCTGCAACATACCTGTAAATATGCAACATTAATGTTTGGCCTTGTGACTCTGTATTCAAGTCAACAGAGTGGTGCCAAAATAATAGTTATGTTGTAAAATGGACACTGGACATTTGCCTATTCTACATTAGTGACCGTCTGATAATGACATGCACAATGCAAAACATGCACAACCTCAAATTATTTATTTTTCAAAAGGTTGTTGGAGATGCCAATTGGTCAGACTAATGTTAAATTTTTATTGTACATTATAAAATATTTGCTGGACATTTGTCCATTCTGCTTTATGGATGGTCTGACAGTAGCTATGTTTCCATCCAAAAATGCAAATTAAATTTATGTGCAAAACTGGAATATTACTTTTAAAAAAAATGGCACCAAATATCAAAGTAAAAAAAAAAAAACGGAATTTGTGGTAGAATGAGCTGCGTGAATCTTTTCTTCATTTAATAAACGACTTGCATCTCAGAAGAAGATGCCGACACGCAATGAGCGCATGGTGGCGTTTGAAGGCATGAAACGCAGAGCACAGACGCTCTTGACAATTCTGGAGGTAATTAATAATATATTAACATCAATACTAAAATGGTTGAGGCTTTTTAGAATGACCAAAACAACATTTCAGATGTTATGTGCTCAGCCTGCTAGTTTGTCCATTCACACACATTTTTATCATCACATGATCTCTTATAACAAAATCAGATGACCTTTTTTTTTAAGGTCATAATAGAATTTGTTCGGAAAAAAAAGTTTCCATCATAGTTTAAGCGCATCTTGGCATTTCCATCAACTGATTTTTTTTATGCCCATGTCCAAAATGCCCTTAAAAATAAGTGGATGGAAACTTATAACATACTTATGACTAATGACAAAGCTATTGACATACACAATGCAAAAACATTGATTTCTCAAAACGTTGGATATCCCAAGTGGTCAGCCTAAAGGTGGGCTTTTCCAATGCTTTCCATACCTAGTACCTGGTACATTTTTAGTTTCACAAGCCGTACTATTACCAAAATGTGGCATACTGTATATGCACTCTTAATTGTTAATTAATTCTGGTAAAGTTAAACGATGGGTTCTGGAGAAGTTCGTAAAAACAAATATGCAAATTTATGTGGAATGATTTTGAGAGTATAGTAACTAAAAACGTAAAACATAAAAACACAAATGAAACCTTTTAATTTTTATGTAACATTTACAATGCTAATTATGTTTGGTGAACAAAGTCAGTCTCTCATATAATATGTTTACTAAAAGACAGGAGATATTACTTTTTAAACTGTTTTTTAAGTCATATAAACATTTGCATATTAGTCAATATTATTACTGAAATTTGTATATAAAATAAATTTATATTTACACACACTTATATAAGTAATGATGGACTAAAAAAATCTGTGGGTTTCTGTGCCCACTGATTCCCTGTGAGAATAGTCATCACTACCAGTATCATTGGTTTTGCGACACAAGACACCAAATCCACTACGTTAACAACCTCTTATTAAGCGTCAGGACGTGGACGCACTGGGGCACTATTTTTGAACTTTTCAGCGTTTACTATTCCTATTACTGCTACTATTTAAAGTTAGGTAGGTGTAAATCCCCATATGTGAGGGCTGGCTAACAAGTTGAATGATCAGCAGAAGCCACCACTGTATTGTTAGTTCGCACAACTAAACCGTTTTTATACCATCGCAAGAAAAAGACACCTGAATTGGCTGCATCGTGGTCAGTAAGGGAGGTCAAGACATTCCTCTGATTGGTTGCTGAGGAGTAGATCCAGCAAAAGGATACTGTAGGTCAACCTTAAAGTTAAAAAGTTTTTCAGGAAGTCATGACAGAGGCAGTGCAACCATAGTGAAAATCGGAAATGCAAACCAAGCAGAGAAAAAATAAATTGAAGTAATGTCGAACTGTACCTTACTGCACAGTGTAAAAAAGGCTTAACTTAATAAATATGAGTGGCTAAATCTAACATAGACTGTTTTAATTTGTGTTTGTTTATTTGTTACTGTTGCTATTGAGTAGAAAGAGGTCTCAAACATATAAGTTGAATGAGACTGGAAAGTAGTGACGAATATGTGTGGTAATCGGCAAACCACAGCTTTACTCACCCTCAAGTCATTCAGTTCTTGTAAGGAGCATTAAAAAGTGAAAATGTGATGTTTTCTTCCGGTGGAATCAGACAGTAGGTGCAGAAAGTGAAAATTCAGCACCTTGAACTGAAAATCCCCATGACTGCTATCTCAAAGAGCAGCAAGTGAGACCAATGAGCGGTTCGTGTTCCCCTGTCTATCCCTTAAAGGCAGATGATGAAAGCCTGTTGGTTGTGACAGGGCTCTGCTGATAGGGTCAGGCTATGACCCTCAAAAATACCCTACAGGATTTTCTCTCCAAACTATAGGCTCTGCGTCCCTCAGGGTTTTGAGCACTTCTGTGAAACAACTTGGCAATAGTGCCATGTCTGCTGTAAGAGAGATGAACACTTTGTTCTAGGTCTCAAATGGCCGACTCAATCAGTGGCAGAAAGTGAACATGTTGCATTCTTACTTCACTTTTTTTTCTTGGCGCCTGAAATGCTACTACGTTAGTACACTATGACAGCAGCACACTGATAGCCAGATCCAAAATTACATAGGCACATACAATACGGTTTATATTAAGCCTGTTAAATTTAATTATTGGGTGTTTCTATATAGTGTTGTATTTTTTATGATCTCTAGTTAGTTATTAATTATTTTTCCATGGTCTGTTGAAAATCTTGTTTCTGATTGGCTATTGGGTGTGCATTATTTTCGTTGAAACGCACAGGTAGTTCCAGTCAGTTTTAATCACAGTTTGAAGTTAATGCACTTCTCCCAAACATTTGTAGATATGTATCATAGCAACTCACATGTGGTGCACAGAAAAGGACACTGATGAGGACGGTTATTGGCGGATGGGAAATCCACAAAACAGTATGTTAAAACTAAACAGAATAAAGTGGCTGTTTTTCTTTTGTCTTTCTACCACTTCTCTGATGAATAAAAATCCTTTATCGCTTAGCAACCCATTGATTTTACCATTTATTCCATGGTCATATGCTAAGGTAGGCCTAAAGCCTTGGTTAGATCACACAATTTTTATGGTCGGTTACAAAAGTCACTATGTCAGATTATGTCTTGATAAAATCATTACTTCTCATGGGTAACAAATGTGCTAGACTACACGTTCCTTCAGGATCTGTCATCTCGTGACTTCTACGACTAACATTATTTCCCAAAGTAGTAACAAGTGTTGCTATAACAATATTTCTTATCTGATTTTTTAATCTTATTTCAATCTCAAGAAACACTGATGCTTGCTGACAACTAGGCTAGATTTTTTTAAGGGCATTAGTTACGACATTGATAGGATCAAACGTATATTTCCTTTTTAATATTAAGCTATTTTCTTTTGAATCTAAATGTATATTTTCCTGCCAGGGTTGCTTTTTAAACACTTCTTCGCCTGAACATGCCACAAGTGAAAATGAAAGTACATCAGCACTGAGGAAAAATCAGATAGACAAAATAATGACATATTAAAAAAATAGCAAAAGTTGACAGAGGATTGTGATACAACAATTATTATTATCATAAATAATTCTTATTTTCCACAAAGTAAAACAAATAATCCACCTGCACAGTTGAGCAAAAAATTTTTTTTATATTTTTCTTGAGTTATCTATTAGATAAACTAGAATAATTAAATAACATCTGAGGTAAAGGCCTTCAAAACCAGTCTGCTATATGCTTCAGTGCCAAAGCACAAACTGGTTTGGTAAATAAAATAAAATCTAGCCTTGCCGGCGAGTTTTTAATTTATTTAGTTTAATCAAGTACTTTAGAATATGCAAGACAGGCTGCCCAGTGTCACCACATGACAGAACCCGTCGTGAAGAACGGGGAAAATATTAAACATGCTAGACTTTCTGTGATGGTGTCGTGAGGCGTCGCTGACATGGTTACTGTAAGTTGTTGTGAACAATGCCACATTACACAAGAAGAAATGATTGAATCTTGTATCACAAAACCCATTTGTCATTCACAAATTGCCTAGGTCTAGGAAATCGCGATAAAATTGTGTGATCCGACCAGAGCTAAAGATCAAAGTAGTTTTGCTCTTTGCAGCACAATATTTGTCTAAATTTTCAACGTGCTAGATTTAGTCCCTCCACTACAAACCAGAAGTGATAAGCAGACAGACAGACAACAGAGAGAGACCACGTGCGTGCTGTTTATACCTGTTAATGTTATTTAGAAGCGATTTCATCAGTCTCATTATAGGTGGATAAATGAGACATTCCCATTTTATCGTATGTTTTACCGTTGTCAAAAATATAGATTTTTTTTTTTTAAATCCTGCTAGCACAAGTTATGTTTTCCACCACTTATTTCATCACATATTTTTATGCACAATTTTGAATATTACATAAAAAGTGTAATGGAATGTGCCAACATGTGCACAAATTTCAAAAATGACTGTGAAATGAATGATTTCAAAAACTGTGCTCCCAAAAGTCTTAATTGGTACCAAAGTCTACTTTTGACATCCCTTATTAGTATAATTTTTGCATTTAAAGAAATGTGACATTATGTAATATCATATATTATATAGCTTTTAATATATAACCACCTAACATTGCCTTAGAAACCACCCAGAACAATAATGCAGCACCATTTTCTTTAAAAGATGTAGAGTTTTCCCCAGCCACTAGGATTTTTAATATAGCACCACAGTTCTGAAGAGTCTGCTTTGGAGCTTTTTTGTATTGAATTGCTAACTTTCACCTCTCCCAACTTCACTGCTGTCAACAGCTTAACAGCACAAACCAGCATGCCTCTGCTGACATTTATTTACCTTTCATCTTTATATGAATTTATTTAATTTGCTGACAACAAACAGCCAGTTCAAAGCAAAGGTTGAACCCACCACTGCTTCGCTGTTTCATCTCGATATGAAGAGAGCACTTGTTGAAACTGTCACATCACAACTCCGAAACAGCACAGTATCGTTTGTTTCCACTTGCACTGTAAGCGTGTTCAGCCTTTGTCTCTTTGAATTAATAATTTGTTGGGGAATAGAGGAAAATAGTTATTGTACACAGTCATGGTGTTGTAAAGAAGAATATGGTTTTCTATTATTTTTGTCTTTTTTTTTATTTTCATTAAACAATTGTATTTGTATTGGTTAAAAGTGATATTGATACTGAACTTCTACTGTTGAATGATGTGTTTTGCATACCAGTGAAGCATTTTTGCAGAAGTAGATGAAGCTGATTGACTAAAATTAACTTCCTGTGAGCACAGATTGTTTACAGTTGAGAAAGTCTTATGCTTTTAATGTTGTGCAGAGAATTTGTAGAAAAAGAGGAAGTATGTATGAGTGCGGCCAATGGAGGACTGAAGAATGATTGACAAGTGACAAATTGCACTAAACTCCACCATAATATCAGCTACGTATAAAAGAGCGAATCAGGAAAGGAAATTTGTTGCGCAGCCCTGAATGTAACTCTTGCATTGCATTGAGGATCACAGAATTCTGTAAATCATATTATTTATTTGTATCCAAAGAATTACTAAAGTTTTTAACAGTAAAGAAAAATCTCTACTGACCTTTTTTTGTTGAAGATGCATGGAATTGGTTGAATATTCAAACAATGGTCAAAATTATTGGCAGCGTTAGTAAATATGAACAAAGATGGTTATGGAATAAATATGTATTATTTATATTTTTATATATTGTTAAAAAAAACAAAATTGTTTTATTTTATTTAAATAAAACAATTTAAATTGGCAAAGTGTCTTGTGTCTTTTTTTTTTTTTTGCCAATTTCCACATTTTGGTCAAAATGAAATATCTTTAAAAATATTTCTATTCATGTTTCTTTTTTTATTAACGACTAGATTTCAAAGCAGTATGAAGGTTTTTGTGAATTAAAAAAAAAAAAAATATATATATATATATATATATATATATATATATATATATATGTCTGTGTGTGTGTGTGTGTATATGTATATATATATATATATATATATATATATATATATATATATATATATATATATATATATATATATATATATATATATATATATATATATATATATATGAACAATATAAAGGATAAACAAAGCAGCTTTATCTTCACAGCATTCATTGCTCACATTTACCAAGGGTGACAATAAAAAAAAATACAGTATAAAATAATTATATTTTAAATAAATTATTAAATGCAATTATTTTTTCTAATTCTAAAAAAAATGTTGACCATTTTTTTCTAATGATTTAATAGGATATGTATGCCTATATTAAATATGAATTATCATAATTATAGATAAGACAAAGAATATATATTTTATAAACAAAATGCACACAGTCTGTATAATTATTTAATCTTTTAAAATCGTTTTTATTTGAAATAGACATTTCCTTTTTTATTGCCTGATTTTTCTTCATTTATTCATATATTTATTGATTATGTATTTATTATTTTTTCTTAATTATGTAAATGCTGACATGCTTTTTTAAATATTTAATTTAACAAAACATTTGAATATTTTGACCATGACTATACAAGATGTTAATTTAAGAAATACATATATCTTTTAATAAAGTGTCGTTGAAAACGTGAACATAATGAAGCTGAGGGTTGTGCTTGTTTCATTAGTGTCTAGGGCCACCACAGATATCTATTAAACAAGCCATTTTTAGTTCAGATCTGGTATTATGGGCCACGTAATGAGTGAAGCTGATGAGTTTCAATGTAATCGCTCTCCATCCCAGCCAGTGAAACTGAAATGGCAATTCTTTGCTCTGTGATTGAATTAATTGGCTCTTAATCTCATGCGGTCATTAAACGCTTAGACCATTAGACCTTGGTTAAACGTGTTTTAAGCGATCCGGCCCGTTTCCAACAAGCTTGGATGGTGACAGAATAAATATGCGCAGTGTTTTATCTGCATATTGTGTATTTAATCCAGTCACTGGTTTAGTTTGCAGTTATTTATTATGCTAAACTCACATCTGATCATGTTGTGCGCCCAGCTGTCCTCATTTGCATATAGAGGCATTTGTTTTAGTGTAATTTGTATGTCTGAAGCAGCTGAACTGTTCATATGTTCGTGAGAGGATCATGGTAAGTCCATGTGTTTTGCTATTTGCAGGAGATGCAAATGAGCATGTAGAATACTAATGAGAGGATGGACTGGGTGTTAGTCCACTAGAGGGAGCAGGAGCTACGGTCGGTCACTTTATCAGCATGCATGAAGGTTTATGAACAGCCTGAAGGGTGTGCAGTTCTACTTAACAAAGAACATCTGGGATACGCAGATAGGCTCAGAGAATGTCAGATGCTGACAAAATAAAATAAGGACTTCTTAAGGCAGTATTACTATCATTGGTTTATTTTTATTTGCAATCTATATATATTTCTTACTTATTTCGTTAAAGTGATATGAAATATTAGTTATGAAAGCTATTAATTAATGTCATCCACTTAAAATTATATTGTAATATTGTATTATATATATACATGTTAAACATTTTATTTCTTTTAATTGTTTAAATCTACATACTTTTTGTATGTATAGTTGCAAACTTTTTGAGTTGATTTAGTTTTTAGTCAAGCAATAACTAACACATTATTAATATATGTTTAGTTAACATTACCAAAGATTATCTTGTAAATATGTTGTTCATCATTAATACATGTTAACTAATGCATTAACTGACATTAACTAATACAACCTGATTTTAAACTTACATGTTTTTTTTGTGAATTCTAAATATTTTATATTTATATTTAAATATCAAACTTATATTATTTTTACTGCATTTTGAATTTAAACGCCTTTTTTATTAATTAATTTATTTATTTATTTATCTATTTATGTATGTATTAATTAATTCATTCATTCGTTGTTTGTTTGTTTATTGTTTTTGTGAATGCTGTGATCTTTTTTAATAGTGGTCGTAATGCTTTTCTAAACAGTCCAAAAGGCAAACAAAAAAAAAATGCCATATGGATGTCTGAAACAAATGAGACACATCAAGCAGTGTCATTACAATTCACTGTAGGCCCTAGTGAACTATAAATAGCCTTGATTTGATGTCATTGAGTGCTGGGTGTGAGTTTCTTTGTGTTTGAAGGATTCTCTCTGAGGGTCTGTCCACAGGCAGCTATTGTTCTGGCTTTGAGAGTGGGAGAAAAGGGGCTTTCTGAAGACCTTTCAAAGGGAGTGATCACGATAATACTAGAACAGAAATAGACAAAGATATTCTACTTCCTTCTCTCTACACCAGAAACCTGGTGAAGGTTGTAAATACATGTCTTTGTTTTCCATTTAGTCCCAAACAGATTACAGACAATAAATCTCTCAATCAAGACATGTTGTACATGATTTTTTATAGATTTAAAGCCTTTCTTATGTTCTAGATAATGTTTTATTATCCCTGCAAATGAATATTTATAAACAAAACCTATGTGTGTTTATATGGTTTTAGAAAGTCCCAAAATATAAAAAAGGTGCCAATAATTTGCTTAAATATACATTTAAAATATATTTACATTACCTGGTCTAGGGTCAAGTTTGTAACATAAAAGAGCACTGGACAAATAAAATCAATTTTATTATTTTTTTAAAACACCCAAAACTTTTTGGCAAATACCTCGGAGAGGACCCACTGAAAAATAATAAACAAAAGCATATCCCCTACCTAAACACCCAAATGAAGCTAAATATACTAAAATAACAAATGAAAATACAAAAACTACTCCTACCTCCCTGACTGTATATAAAAAAAGGGAAAAATATTTACAAAAAAGAAAAGTGTGGCATCCAACCCCTACTGCTTCCTACCATGTATATACAGCCAACAATATTTACAATAACAACAAACAAACCAAAAACAAAATAACAAGATGGGGGAAAACACGGATGGGTAAACAACAAACAAAAGTCAAAATTTATACACACATCAAAAGGGGAAACACAAAAAAAAAACACTTAGTGACTATATAATTTACTATCATACCAAACGCAAATCAAAACGCCAACCAACGCTCGTTTTTCATTTTTAAAAGACGCCCTGGGTCACTCCAGCCAATCCCAGGGCACGTTGTCTGCATAATTAGGGCGGGGCCTGTGCAAATGAAAAGACACACACACCTGCTTTCACAACATGACTATTGCAAATGTTTTTGAATATTTTTGAAAATATATATTTTTAATAAATAGTTCAAATGCGAAAACTTCTTTAATTTTCCTTTACATTTTGTGATTTTCTCAGTCTCCTATGTTTATGTTTAGTTATTTTACTTTAAAGTCAATGAAAATAACCTATTCTTTGCACTAAGAGTACTTTTTACAGAAACAGCCTGATAAAAAATGCTTATTTTAGATTAGAATTTCAGACGGCACTTTTTTTATTGCATTTAAACTCTTCATATGAAAGCATTTAAAATATATTTGTTTGTCAAATTATTTTAAGAAATGTCTAAAACAAGAAAAACATCAATCTTCTCGACTGCCACTGTAACAGAACTGAAATCACAGCTTTGTATAGCTATTTTATTTACAATAATTCATTCTATTGTATAAATGAAAATATGTTTTATTGACCCTGAAAAGCATTTTAAGATATATTTTGGCATATGAAATTAAATATATATATTTTTTTTCAAAAATATATTTTTAGTGAGCCTTACATTTACAATATACAGTTGAAGTCAAAATTATTAGCCCTTCTGTGAATGTTATATTCTTTTTCAAATATTTTACAAATTACGTTTAACAGAGGATGGAAATTCTCTCAGTATGTCAGATAATATTTTTCTTCTAGAGAAAGTCTCATTTGTTTCATTTTGGGTAGAATAAAAGCAGTTTTTAATTTTCTAAAACCATTTTAAGGTCAATATTTCTACCTCCCCTTAAGCAGTATTACTATTAGCAAATGTTCTTTCTGATACAGGGGGGCTAGAAAAATTTAGGATATCGTGTATGTATATATATATATATATATATATATATAGTGTTTATTTAAAAAATACTTTACCAATTTATAATATCATCCATGCACATATTGGCTTAGCTCAATCCTGCAGGCAGAAGGGCGTCCTGATGCATCGCCCCGGGTATCTGGACACCTCCACCAAACCCAGCAGGATAAATCGAGATAAATTAGTCTGTCTGCCAGAGCCCAGATAGAGCTCTTCATTGTGATAGCCATCTCTCAGAGAAGCGATATTGAGGCCACAAAAATACAGCCTGCTCCTCATTCCAGCCCAGACCCCATCTGGAGCCACGTGCCACGACAATAACTGCAATTACATGCACACCTACCCGATTGAGGCCTCTCGGGGGTCTTTAAGACATCCTGTGAGCCCAAGCCAACATATTTAGCGCTTATTGGTTTCCGCCAATCAAAGCGCAGTCAGATAACGCTGATTCAAGCATTTTATTGTCCAACGTATCTCTGACAGGATCATCACCCCTATTCACTGGCGGGAATTAAAGAGAAGCGGTACAACTCAGTCATGAAGATGTGAACATTGTGAAGAGAAAAGAGGAAAGTAATAGAGTTAGCAGGGGGAGCGCAGACAAGATGGAGTCTGGGGGTGAAGAATTCTGAGTGCCTGAAATGATTGTGATGTTTTGCAGTATTTGCTGATGTAATAAGTTGTTACTAAAGCATTACGGTAAAGTAAAAATGCGGTTATAAATGTAATATAACATGTGCTTGTTTATTGTAAAAATTCGTAATTTTATGTATTCTGGGAAATTTTCTTACCCCTTGGTTTCGAGTGTGGTCCTGAAAAATCTCAGTTTCAAGGACTATCTAGCCCTTCCCCTTAGCCCTATGCCTTCAAGCTAAAGAAAATTGGGACACCCAAGGGCTAAGGGGTAGAAATGGGATTGGGCCTAAGATTATTTAAGTATGCTAAATATGAAAATATGGTTTCATAGAGCTTGGCCATTAATAAAAATAAAATCACAAACAGGGATTATCACACAAATCCTGTCAGAGAAAAATGGTTGTGTGTTCAGCAGTAAAATCTCCTCCTAAGACCAGAGGGCGCTCTCATGTGGAAACTCAATAAATGAAGAAACCCAGGAAATCCCCATATTATTGCATTATAAGCAGAAGAGTTCACTGCTTTCATTGATTTAGCATGACTAGTAATCACATGACTACACACAAAAAATTATTTTTTTTTTCCTGCTTGTTCAAAATACTTATTTAAAATGAGCTGAATCAACACAATTCTTGAGTTTTTTGGGTGGAAAACTAAGTTGTTTTGTGTTTTGATCTACTTAAATTTGTAAAAAAAAAAAAAAAAACAATTAAGTTAACTTACTCGATTTGTGTAGGGCTCAGGCTCTGATTGCAAGCATTGGTTAGGCTTATATGGGACTGCCTGTGTCACATTAACAAATGACTCAATGTATATGTACATTAATCATGCATTACACATATACACCCTAAAATACACTGGTTGACATAACCCAACATTGTGTCATATATGGACAAACTTATATTTGGCTTATTTTGTAACTGAATTTACATAACATTTTTAATCAATTATTTGTGTTTGTCCAATTGACCCGATGTTAATTTACAACAAAGCAGCATTTTAAAAAAAAAATAATGAATTCTAACTTTTAATTACCACATTTCTAACAGTTTGCGCTTTCTTTGCATTCCCTTGAGTGTCATTGGTGAATATGATGCTT